>NC_042616.1:405856455-406137583 GCF_901001135.1 Rhinatrema bivittatum | reverse complement strand
CAGCGGGGGTCCGGGAACGACCTCCTGCACTCAAATCGTGTTGCCGCATTGCAAAATGGCAATACGGCTAGTCTTGTGGGGGTCTGGAGGCCCCCCCAAGCTGGCCAAAAGTCCCTGGGGGTCCTGCGGGGGTCCAGGAGCGATCTCCTATGCTCGTGACGTCGGGGGACAGGAACCAAAATGGCGCCGGCGCTACCTTTGCCCTGTCATATGATAAGGGCAAAGGGCCACCAGCGCCATTTCTCTTAACGCAGTCGTGGCCAGAGAGAGGGAGATCGCGCCGAGACCCCCCCACTGGACCCCAGGTAATTTAAAACATTTTGGGGGGGTTTGGGAGGGTGGGGGATTTGTTTTAAAGGTTCAGGGTGGGTTTTAGGGTTTTTTTGGTGTGCCAGTTTTCCCGCCCTCCCCCGATTTACGATTTTTAACGATTTAAAAAAAACAAAACAAAACACGACGATAAGATTTCCCTCCCCCCCCCAGCCAAAATCAATCGTTAAGACGATCGATCACACGATTCACACCCCTAGTTCCAGCGCTCTTTAATGTTCCAGTTCTCCTTGATTGTTTTGTTTGTTTCACTTTTCCCTTGTTCCTTGTTCCATTGTTTGTTCCATTGTTCTATGTTCCGTTGTTTGTTTCATTTTTCCTTGTTCCGTTGTTTGTTTCATTGTTCCTTGTTCTGTTGTTTGTTCCTTTGTTCCTTGTTCTGTTTGTTCTACTGCTCCTTATTCTGTTGTTTGTTCCACTGTTCCTTGTTCCGTTGTTCTTTGCCTGTTTTGTTGTTCTTTGTCTGTTTCCATGTTCTTTGCCTGTTCCTGTGTTCATTGCTTGTTTCTGTGTTCCTTGCTTGTTCCTGTGTCCTTCGTTCCCTGTTGTTCCAGTGTTCCTTGTTTGTTCCTGTGTCCTTTGTTCCTCGTTGTTACAGTGTTCCTCGTTGTTCCAATGTTTCTTCCTACGACCTGCACTTTTCTCCAGTTCCAGATGCCTTGCCTTGTTTTCTGACCTCCCGAAGGAGGGGGGGGGGGGGGGTACTGTTGCGCTCCTGCTCCTTGGGTCTAGCCACGAGCAGATGCTTACCTTCGCAGCCCGGAGGCCACCGACGTCTGCCCTGTCTCCCGTGGCCCGGAGACCATCATCTTTGCCACTCTCATGGCCAGCCAGAAGTAACCGTGCCTTCCTCTTCACCGCGGCAGGGAACCACGGACTTCGGCTTGCTCTTCCGCACACCCCGCCACATCTCTGCCCCTGTATCCTCCTTGAGCGGCAGGGAAACCACCTCCTCCATCAGGGCCTGCGCTGCGGCCTACTTCCTGTTCCTTCTCTGCTCAGCGTCTCAGCGGCAGGATGGCTGCTCTCCAGGGTCCTGCACTTCCTGTTCCTTAGGCGTGGGGCCGCGCCGCTTCCCTGGTTTTATAGGGACAGCGTGGGAGTGGTCCTGCAGCTCCACCTTCGGACTCCTCCCTGGGTGTTGTCTCCTTCAGCCCTTCAAAAGGGCTCAGCCTGCATTCACTCCTCACCTTGGCAAGGAGCCAGTCCTCCCGGGAGCTTCTCCTCCTTTGGACTTCGCTGCATCCTGCTCCTGCCCAGCATCTTTGTTCCTGTGATCTACTAGATGTCCTTGTCTTGTCCTAATGTCCAAGTCCTGATGTCCCAAGGTCCTGAGTAGCCCATGACTCCAGAGTTCCTTTATTTTATAGTCCGAAATTCTGGGTTCCAAGTTCCGTATTTTAATTCTGAGACTGTTCCTATTCTGACTCCGGAGGATCCAAGGGGTTGCTTTGTTCCTGAACTGTGTGTGTTTCCAGAGCTTGCCCCACTCCCTTCATGGTCCGCAACTGGCCACAGGCTGTGTAGGGCGCATAGGGGACAGTGTGGTCAGCGACCAGCCCCCGAGCTGCATAGGGCGCCTGAGGGACCTTGCTTGCCATGTCTTGTCTCCTGAGTTCCAAGCTCCACGTCTTGTCTCCTGAATTCCAAGCTCCACGTCTTGTCTTCTGAGTTCCAAGCTCCACGTCTTTAGTTCCAGTCTCTCCCAGATAAGGCTCCATCTCACCGCAAAGGCACACCCCTCACTCATTCCACAATAGGGAGCGCCCCCATCTTTAAAAATGGCACGGGCCATCCAGTGCTCCTACCATGTGACAGGGGCCGGCCAATGGCACGGATACCCTGTCACATGGTAAGGGCAAAGGGCCATCAACGCCATTTTGATTAGTGGCAGCCGATGGCCCGAGAGCGGGAGATGGCTCCCGGGACCCCCATTGGACCACCAGGTACTTGTAAAAAGTATTGGGGGGGTTCAGGAGGGTGGGGGAAGCTAAGGGAACAGTTTTAAAGGGTCGGGGTGGGTTTAGGGATTGTTTTGGTGTGCTGTTTTTCCCGCCCTCCCCCAAAACGATAAGAGAACCCCAGGAACAAAATCCTGGGGTTCTCTTATCGGGAGCCCCTGATTTCTGACGATTTTGAAAATATCATCCGATATTTTCAATCGTCCGAAGCCCGATTCACATCCCTACTATCCAGTCCTCCTGCGTTGGATTAGTAACTCTTCTGCTAAGCAGTCTCACAGCATTGGCAGTTTGGGGTCTGGATACTATTGTAATAAAGAGAAGTTTCCCAATAGCTGTCTTGTCTTTTTTTGACTTCCACTTCCCTTTTGGTAGCCTATTTCCATGGGAGTGCTAGTTTTGTTGAGTTCAGACAGACCCAGAAAATCTACAAAATCTGTGATCTTTTATCTTTGGTTTAAAGGTAATGTCCATTTTTATTTTTTTCTATCTCAATCCCTAGATAGTAACATATTTCCTAGCAGTTTTACTTCCACTTCTTTGTTTAAACAGTCTACGATCTCTGAACTGTTGTCATCCTTTCCATAACATACAATCAGGTTATCTACATAGCACAAAATGTACATCCATCTTCCATTTTTGTATTTAGAATAAAGTCATGGGTCAGCTTCTCCTTGCTTGAATCCCATGCTTCTCAGCATCTCATTCAGCTTGTCAGCCCATGCTTTAGCAGCTTGTTTAGGCCATATATGCCTTTGTGTAGTTTTCACAACAGTCTCTCTTTGCTTGGCTCTTCAGAACTGGTGGCTTACACATATACATTTCTTCTTTAAGCTCACTATGCACTGTTTCCAGCAGTGGCCAATCCAGGCCATAAGAACCTGGCAAGTATCCAAAAATTAAGTCTATTCCATGTTAATGTTGCTAGTAATAGCTGTGGTTATTATCGAAGTCAACTTAATTAATAGCAGGTAATGGACTTCTTCTCCAAGAACTTATCCAATCCTTTTTTAAACACAGCTACACTAACTGCACTAACCACATCCTCTGGCAACAAATTCCAGAGTTTAATTGTGCGTAGAGTGAAAAAGAACTTTCTCCGATTAGTTTTATTTATTTATTTATTTATATTTATTGTTTATTAAATTTTCTCCAAATTTAAAAGTCACATTTACTTTGTACAGCAACAAAGAAACTATTTTAACAACAACAACAAAAAAGTTTTACTACAAACAGAAATCCTTCATTTTTACCTCGACCACAAATTACTGGGAGTAGGTGTTAGGAGACAGAAATAAAGGAGCAAGAAAAATATGAAAAAATAAAAAAACATACTCTTATAGAACTAGCATAACATGCTTCTACCCTTTTTAATTAAATTTTTACTCCTGGGTTATGGGACTTACTTGAGGAGAGGAGGCTAGGATCATCCTTTTCCGAGAATCTCAGAACATCTTTAACTGTTCGGGGGAAAAAAAATATATAGACTTCATTGTTTAATTTCAATATGCATTTGCAAGGAAATTTTAATTGGAATGTTGCTCCTAATGATTGGGCTTCTTGTTGTAATGATAAGAAGCCTTTCCTCCTCTTCTGCATGGATTTGGCTAGGTCTGGGAATATCTGAATGAAATGATCATGGACATTTACCCTTAAATTTTGGAAATAGCTGCACATTACTAAACTGAGGTCTGGTTCATAAACAAAAGAAATTAATAGGGTAGCTCTTTCTATGATCTCGATTGTAGAGGATTCTAGAAATTATGTTAGATTTTGCAAATCTAATTGATGTTGTTGTTCATTACTTCCTCTCACACTTCGAAAAGGTAGGAAGTGTAGGAAGGTAGGAAGTGTACCCTATTAAATGATGGCAAATTTTCTAAAGGTATATTCAAGACCTCCATTAGATATCTCTTTAACATGACTCTGGGCTGTTCACCAATAATTTTGGGGAAGTTCAAAAGCCTAAGATTAAGACGTCTTAGGCGATTTTCCATATATTCTATTTTCTTATTTAACATTTGTTGTTCCTTTATAATTGTGGATTGTACTTCCAGCCCTTTTTTAGCACCATCTTCCAGCCCTTGAATTCAAATTTTTTGCTCTTCCAATTTAGTATTACATTCATGGGGAACAATTGTCCATCTTTTGTACACTTGCTGCTATTTCCTGGGAAAAATTTTTAACTTCAGACCCAAGCTGTGCCACGAGTTCCCATAAGGAGTCTAGTGTCACTACAGTAGGTTTAGGATACAAATTCTCCACTTCAGTTTGAGGCAAAACACCTTGTGCTGCAGGGACCGTATTCTCCTGATTCATCGATGAGTTTAAGCTCACAAAGTCCCTGGTTATTCCCTCTGGAAGCCTAACAGAGCCCTCCAGCTCGTTAGATACCAAAACCATATCTGGGATATTTTGTGATAATTTTGTGATAATTTCCTCAGGATTGGGGGACTTAAGGTGACATCCCCAGATGAGATGGAGGCTCCTTCTCCAGCCTCACCAGTGGAGAAATTCACCCCCTCCATGTGAGGGTAGAAAGCTGTGTACTGCGGAGTAGTATGCTGTCCCAATGCAATCTTAGGAGTAGAGGGATATACTCTAACTTCCCCTTTTCTTTTCGAGGGCATTTCTTGTCACAAGTAAAAATAAAAGAAGGCTTACTGGAACAAAGCAGTCACAGCTGCATGCCGCTTTATTAAACTCCTCTTTCAAGAAAGAGAGAGCTTACTTCTGGAGGTACAGTTCCTGAATCTCGGCTCAATTTTGTTAACGTCTGATGGTAGTCTTATTTTCAGTTTCCCCAGACAAAGCCGTGCACCCGTTTGGTGTGCACTGCTTTGGCGACATGCCAGTGGCAGCTAGCACTGCTGTAGGGCCATTTTTAAAGGCCCCTCTGATGGTCCCTGATTGATGATGTCAGAGGAGGGGTCAGGAAGACGACGTCTGGGGCAGCGTCGGAGCAAATACCAATTTACTCCCGGCAACAAGTTTGGTACCTCCTTGCAGCATTCTCTCTCTCCTCCCAGGTTCTCTTTTCGCCACTGTAGGGCCATTTTTAAAGGCCCCTCTGATGGTCTCCAATTGCTGACATCAGAGGTGGGGTCAGGAAGATGGCATCTGGGGCACCGTCGGAGCAAATACCAATTTACTCCCGGCAACAAGTTTGGAACCTCCTTGTAGCATTCTCTCTCTTTCTTCTCTCCCTCCAATTAGTTTTAAATGTGCCACATGATAACTTCATGGAGTGCCCCCTAGTCTTTCTATTATCTGAAAAAGTAAATAACTGATTCACATTAACCCCTTCTAGACCTCTCATGATTTTAAACATCTCTATCATATCCCCCCTCAGCTGTCTCTTCTCCAAGCAGAAAAGTCCTAACCTCTTTAGTCTTTCCTCATAGGGGAGCTGTTCCATTTCCTTTATCATTTTGGTCGCCCTTCTCTGTACCTTCTCCATCGCAATTATATCTTTTTTGAGATGCGGCTACCAGAATTGTACACAGTATTCAAGGTGCGGTCTCACCATGGAGTGATACAGAGGCATTATGACATTTTCCGTTTATTCACCATTCCCTTTCTACTAATTCCCAACATTCTGTTTGCTTTTTTGACTGCCGCAGCACACTGAACCGACAATTTCAATGTATTATCCACTATGAAGCCTAGATCTCTTTCCTGGGTGGTAGCTCCTAATATGGAACCTAACATGGATTATTTTTCCCTATATGCACCACCTTGCACTTATCCACACTAAATTTCATCTGCCATTTGGATGCCCAATTATCCAGTCTCACAAGGTCTTCCTGCAATTTATCACAATCTGCTTGTGATTTAACTACTCTGAACAATTTTGCATCATCTGCAAATTTGATTACCTCACTCGTCGTATTTCTTTCCAGATCAGTTATAAATATATTGAAAAGTACGGGTCCCAATACAGATCCCTGAGGCACTCCACTGCCCATTCCCTTCCACTGAGAAAATTGACCATTTAATCCTACTCTCTGTTCCCTGCCTTTTAGCCAGTTTGTAATCCAATAAAGGACATCGCCACCTATCCCATGACTTTTTACATTTCCTAGAAGCCTCTCATGAGGAACTTTGTCAAACACCTTCTGAAAATCCAAATATACTAAATGTAATAGTTCACCTTTATCTCCATGTTTATTAACTCCTTCAAAAAAGTGAAGCAGATTTGTGAGGCAAGACTTGCTTGGGTAAAACCATGCTGTCTTTGTTCCATTAAACCATGTCTTTCTATATGTTCTATGATTTTGATATTTAGAACACTTTCCACTATTTTTCATGGCACTGAAGTCAGGCTAACTGGTCTGTAGTTTCCTGGATAGCCCCTGGAGCCCTTTTTAAATATTGGGGTTACATTAGCCACCCTCCTGTCTTCAGGTACAATGGATGATTTTAATGATAGGTTACACATTTTTACTAATAGGTCTGAAATTTAATTTTTTAGTTCCTTCAGAACCCTGGTGTATATACCATCTGGTCCAGGTGATTTACTACTCTTCAGTTTGTCAATCAGGTCCAGAGCCAAGGTCAGAATTCAGGAAATCAGGCCAAGGAAGGACAAGAAAAGACAATAATGAACAAGCACAAGGATGGGGCAAGGCAGGGACACAAGAACAGGGCAAGAGACAGAAAAAGAAAGGAACAAGGAACACAGGAACATGGAGCAAGGCAAGAACACAGGAATAAGGCAATACACACTGATGAGCAAAGCATAACAAAAGACCTATTGCTGAGGTAGAGAGATGTGGATCTAGAGTCTTAAATGGGCCGAAGCGTGTGACATCATCCCAGAACACCATGAGTCTTTTCCTGCCACAGGTCCTTTAAGTGCTTAAGTGCATCAGGCACATGCGTGCCTACGGGAGGGCCTGGAGGAGGTAAACAGGATGATGGCATCTAGGCTTAGTGTGTCGTGCTCCTCAGTGTTCCTTCATCGGCGGCATCCGTGCTGGGAAGTGAGACCAGCTGGGTCTGGTTGAATATGGCAGCCAAAACGTCTGTCTCATGGGCTGCCAAAGCCCCCACCCCAGTTCTCTGGGCTTGCTTTTATTGGGGAATCTCCTGTAAAAGTCCTTGAGTAGTTGCGGAACTTGCAGATTAGAGGCTGGCTCCTAAGAAATTTTCTCAGGTCCATAGTTCTTTCAGGAAATGAGGTATTATAGTTTGTTATGGACCATTCGAGAGTCTAGAATTTCTTGTGCTTCAAACTGAGTATTATCTTCAGCAGCAGCTTCAAGGGCCTGGAGTGGCAATTTGCCTGGCCAGAAAAGAATCACAGGCTTTAATAGGGAAATGTGGAATACGTCATGAATCTTTAATGATGCTGGCACCTTGCAGAACCAATTTGTTAAATTTGTCGCTCAGTGGGAAAAGGCCCCACGATTAAGGTGCGAACTTCATGGATGGCATTTTAAGCCATAGGCTCCTGGTGTTAAGCCAGACTAGGGTTCCTGGGTGGAGTGGCTAATGTTTTTATCTGCTTAGTCCTTTGAGAATTTCACAACATGATCCAGGAGAAGGTGGGTCCTTTGCTATAAGTTCTGGAGCTCCTGACCCATCAGATTCATTGCTGGGCAAGTGTCAGAGACGGGAATTGGTCTGGGTATACAAGGGTGGCGTCCAAAGACAATGTGAAAGGGTGATGAACATGTGGAACAGTTTACATGATTATTATGGGTGAATTCAGCCCAAAGAAGGAGAGAGGCTCAATTATCTTGTCATTGGTTTACATAGGCCCATAGAAAACCCTTGAGACTTTGATTCATCCGCTCAGTTTGTCTGTTACTCTGGGGTGGTAAGCTGTCCAGTTAAATTCCAAATTTTTACACAAGCCTTTCCAGTAATGAGCTGTGAACTGAACCCCCTCAGTCTGAGAGGATGTGAAATAGCAGGCCATGCAGGCAAAAAATGTGTTGAACAAAAGTTTAGCCAACTCGGGCTCCACCAGAGAGGGGTTGGTCAGTGATGAAGTGAGTGGCTACATGGATCCAGAGTTCCTTAGGGGCTAGTTAAGTAACACGTTATTCATCACACAAGGCCAGATACCTTAAAACCCATCCGGCTATTTTCAGATATAACCGGTTAGGTGTTTTGTTATCCGGCTACATGTAGCCAGATAACTTTAAGCTAGTTTATTCAGCAGGATGTTTATTCCGCTGAATATATGGGACAAGTTATCCGGCAAACTTTAGCTGAATAACTTGTCCACTAAACAGCCTATTGAATATTGATCTCAACAGATCTGACTGCCCCCTCATAAATCAAGAAACTTATCTGGATTTTTTCTTTTCCCTTTGTTTCACCAAACCTTCCATCTGACAGGCAAATCTCTGCTTTGTAGCTTTTGTCTAAATAAATGAATACAATTTCATTGTACACATATTAGTATGAAGCACCAGAGAGAATCTGTGCTTGCTGTCTTGATTTTGGTTGCTTGCTATCTTCAACAAACATTTGTCTGCTAATCATTTTCTTTTTGATTTATTTTCCTGCTTTACTGTAGTTTGGAGGTTTCTCCTCCTCCTCCCCTTCTTCCAAAGGTTTTGCTTTCCTGCTGGTGGAAGCAGTTCTCACATTGTATTTATATAACTTGCAATCCCTTTTTACCTGCCTTGTCTGCTTGTTTCTGCTTTAAAATCAATGGAAGGGAGGGAGGGTTTCTCTATTCCGGTTCTTTTGCAGCACACTGCTGTCTTCCCTGTGGATCCTCTTCTTTATATAACCATCTATCCAGCCTCCCTCCCCCCCGCCCAATCTCCCTGTTCCACCTTCTGACAGAGCTGAAACTTACACTAGCATATTGAGTGGTAGGTGCACGGCTCCTAGGCCTCAAGCTGTAGGGGGCACCCGGGGACCTTCATGTGCAAGCAAAGAGTGAACCTGCCGCCGCCGGGGGATCCCATCCCACCTAGTGGCCTAAATGGAGGAGGCCGCAACTACTGGTGGATCCCATCCTGCCCTGCAGTCGCTAGGGGATCCCTTCCCGAGGAGAGCATAGCCTTTGGTGGATGCCATTCCACCTCGTGGTTCATATGAAGGAGACCCTGTGGCTGCCGAGGGATCCGCTCCCACCCAGAGGCCCAAATGAAAAAGGCCCCTCAGCCGCTAGGGGATCCCATCCCGCCCAGCGGCCCACGTGGACAAGGCCTCGTGGCAGCTATGGAATCACATTCCAAGAGGAGGAGAGGGAGCCAAAGAAGATTCAACAGTTGTAGCAGAGTGTGTGTGTGTGTGTGTGTGTGTGTGTGATGGACAGAGAAAGAGCCAGCATTTGCGTGTATGGGTGGTTGAGAGAGAGAGAGCCAGGGTGTGTGTGTGTGTATGTGCGCCTGAGAGAGAGGAAGGTAATGAATGTGTTTACCTGAGAGAAAGGGAGCCCATGTTTAATGTGAGTGTGTGAGTTTTGAAAGAGAGTTTGTGTATGTCTGTGTGAGCATGAGGATGAACGTGTGTGTAAATAAGAGAGGAGAAAGTTTGTGCACTTCCCTTCCCCTCCCGCAAATCTACTACAATCTCAGGGTGACCAGAAGTCGAAAATTCTAAAGGTATGGAGAGTGGGTGATTTTTTAAATCCTAAGAGGTGAATTTAAAAAAATCTGATGTGTGCATTAATTAGGGGATGCACAAAGAAGTCGAGCTCGCAAGCGCCGAGCGGATTTTAAAAGTCACCAAGATAACGTGCATACCTCCCGCAGCGCTCACATCTCAAAGGTTTTCCAAAAGGGGTGGAGCACGGGCATCTTCTGGGCGTGAACCTAAGATGTGTGTGTAAATACTGACATGACCTGGCATGCACCAAGGCCACATGTTGTGGAATTGTACTTCCATTATGGATGCTGTCTAAGTTAAAGTTTAAAGAAAACTAGATAGATCTATGGGGTTTTAAGGGTCAGGGCTAACTGGGGGAGTGAAGGTTATCAAATCAGGGGTGGTTGGAGGACCTGTCCCTTAATTGGGAGAACTGGAGCAAACTGGTAAAACTGGGAATGGTGTCGATACGCACCCCCTTTTAAAATTCCCTAATTTACACAGTAGGACCAGGATTTTGCATGCACATGCGCGCACCCACTTAAAATTTGGCGTGCACGCGGCCAGGCTATTTTATATCATGCGCACATATGTGCATGATTGTTATAAAATGACCGCGCACTGGGGCATGGGTCGACGTATGTGCACATGCGCCCAAATGTGCGCACGTGTGACAATTTGAAAGCTACCGTGTTATTAATTTTAATTGAGTGTTATTTGATGTGTAGGCTGTTTTAGGTGTTTGGGAAATTTTAAAAAATATACACATGTTTAATTATTGAATGTTATTCTATTCATCAGCTGTTTTTAAATAATTATTTTTATTAATATGGTTTTACTATTATACTTGATACTTTATATTTCTTGATTTTATTGTTCTCTGTTTTCTTAGGAATGGTGATATTTCTGCTTTTCCATTGGTGCATTACATACAGAGTCTGACTTGTTGCAGCTTCTAATTCAGTTTATATCTGCACTTTTCCATTTGTACTTTATGGTCACTTTATTCTGTATTTGGTAAGGGTCGCTCTGTGTTCTGCATGTGTGTGTGAGATTAAATATTCTGTTAACGTGTAGTTTCTATGTAGGGATTTATAGAAGCTTGGCTTGCTCTGTTTTCCTAGTAGGAGGTGTATTGGTGTGATAGGGCCTGGTGTAATGTTTGCAGGATCACCTATTCATAGGGTTGTAACTGTTTGAGTGTTGGTAGTTAGTGCTGTTTTGGAATGGGAGTTTTAATATATTGTAATTGTAATTTAGTTTGCCCATGGTTTTCTGAGGACCAAGCTCACACTCAACATGCGTTACAATAGCTCTAATACTATATGTGTTACAAGGGTCTTTTTAGCTTTTATGCAGGATTTTCTGGTTGACATTACAGCAATTATGTATATAATTCACATTCTCTTGTGATATGTTTACTTCAAAAGATTACCTTTTATTATAAATGCATAAGTTTAAATTGTGTATGGAGAGGGCTGTGTTGGGGGGAAGGCTGGGCACAAAGCTTTAAGAATGAGGAGAGGCCAGCACAGTAATTGTTTGCACAGAGAAGTAAAAAAGCTAGCAGTGGCGCCCTGTGGTGCCATGTTGGCGGGATTCCCATCCCTCACCAGTGAGAAGAGTGGGATTCAGAGAAAGAATCTGCTGGGAATTAGGGGGTTTGATAGAAGGTCAGTACTGGAGATGAGGGCAGTAGACAGAAAGAATGTGACTGCTAGGCTGGGTCAGGTTTCTCTGACCCTTACTCCCAACATAAAAATTTTCTGGGGCCAGGGACCTCCCTGGATCACACTTACCACATTCATCGGGGCTCAGCAGGGTCCAAAAGGTAGGAGCAATGCCCACTCCTGAATGTACTTTAAAAATGGCATTGGCAGCCTGCAGGACAATGCCAAAGTGATGTCACTCGAGCGCCCATCTCGAGAATGGCTGGCATCATTTTCTTGTACAGCTGAGTCAAACAAACTGAATGAATAAGCAGAGGTAGGGATGTGCAGACCAAAAGTTTATGTTCATAAGTCCATAAGTCGAAAGGGGGGGTCAATTTCCGTCAATATGGACAATTGGACATATGTAGAATTCCATAAGTTGAGTCTATGTCCATACGTGCACCGATTCCCTAAATAAAAATTTAAACCCCTCACCCTCCTTAATCCCCCCCCAAGACTTACCAAAACTCCCTGGTGGTCCAGCGGAGAGTCAGGACGCCATTCCTGTATTCCTTTGCGAGGAGCACGTGACGTCGGCGTCACGTCGGAGTGACGCGGACGTCACGTGATTCCCCGCGCGTTCGCTCCGGGACCCTCGTTGGACACAACCGGAACTTTTGGCCAGCTTGGGGGGTCAGGAGGCCCCCCCAAGCTGGCCAAAAGTTCCGGTTGTGTCAAAACGATATATGCACACCCCTAAGCAGAGGCAATGAGGGGGATTGAGAGAGAGAATGTGACTATTGGGTATAAGGAGGGTAGGAAGCAGAGAGAAAGAGACTGAGTGTGGCCTCTGGAGATGATGGAGGAAGAGGAGATTTACATGAGTGATCGTATTATCTACTTTATGGAATCTGCCAAATACTTGTGACCTGGATGGGCCACCTTCAGAGGCAGGATGCTGGGCTCGATGGACCATGGACTGACCCAGCATGGCATATTTTATGTTCTTATGCTAATAACTGAGGGAAAGTAAGGGGTGGGAAGGGGAGAGGGGATGAAGGAATGAGTGGGAAGGAGGGAGGGGTGAGTGACTGAGAGGGAAGGAATGAGTGGGAGGGGGGAATGACAGAGGAAAGGAATGGGGTGAGTGGGAGGGAGAGGGTGAGTGACTGGGAGGGAAGGGAGGTGAGAGTGAGAGTGAGGGAAGGGGGGTTGTATGACTGGGAGGGAAGGGCAAAGGGGGTGAGTGAGAGGGAAAGGGGAGTGAGGAAGAGGGGAGTAAGAAGAAGAGAAAGTAGAAGGGTTTTGTGTGTGAGTGTGTGTGTGTGTGTGAATGAACATGTGTGTATATGAGAAAGAGGAGAAAATGTTGTGTTTCTTCCTCCTTTGCTCTCCCATTTGCTCTCCACTAATCCACAATAATCTCAGGGTAAGCGAAAATCAAAAGTTCCCAGATATGGAGAGCAGGGCCGGTGCAAGGGGATTAGGCACCCTAGGCACCTTCTGCCTTGCGCCGCCCCCCGGTCGCAGCCCCGACTCCTACCTTTCACGAGCGGCAGCGGCGGCAAAGAGGAGTGGCCCATAATGGTCGCCACCCTAGGCCCAGGACTAGCTCGCCTAGTGCTTCCGCCGACCTTGATGGAGAGGGGGGACAATTGTTATCGTTATTAATTTTATTATAATAAATATTTGATTGACTTTTTGGAAATATTTAAATGTTTCTTTATCCTTATTGTTCTTATTTATTAGATGCTATGTTTATCACCTGTTTTGAAATACTGTTTTATTAGTATGGTTTTCTATTATTATTTATTTATGTAAAAATGGTGACTAGATTTCTTGATTTGGTTTCATGAGGAATGGTGATGTTTCTGTTTGTGCATTATTGCACTGCAACTGAATCCGGCTGTGAGGGGAGAGGGGCTGGGGAGCAAGACTGCTGGGGCCTGGGAAGGTAGGAAAATGAGATTGCTATTGCTTCTTTTTCTCTGATATGGGAAATGGAATACATTTTATTTTCTTTGTGTCATTTTTGAGAAATGTGCATCTGAATATTTCTAGTTTTTACAGTATAGGGAAAATTTATTTATTTATTTATTTATTAAACTTTTATTTACCGACATTCGTGAAACACATCATGCCGGTTTACATAGAACTCAATTGGGAAATACAGTATAACAATATAACAATATTACAGTATGACATTGAAACAATAGGATGTTACTAAAACGAGAAGCAACAAACAGAAAAACCAAAAGCAAAATACAACAAAATAAATAATGTTAAAGGAAAACGAGGAGTGTAGGTTTGTAAGAAGGGTAGGCCGGGGGGTAGGGCGAGGGGGGGGAGAGGGTAAGGGGTAGAAGGTAGGAAGGGTGGGAAAAGGGGGATAAGTAAGGGAAAAGAAAGGTATAGATTGAGGAAAACGGGGAGAGAAAGTGGGAAAGGAAAGGAGGGGGAGAAAAGGCTTGTTTGAAGAAGTGAGGGGAGAGAAAGGCAGAAAAGAGGGATACCATGTACAGATGGCTAATATACATGGACTCGCTTAACTAGGTAGGATTATGGAGAGTTGAAGTAGGTGGTATTCAATGGGGTAAAAGGTTTGGGGTAAAAGGGGTAAAAAAATGCAATTTTTATTTATTTCTCTGGTGTTATACTGCAGGCAGAGTTTGGCTTTTGGGGGTTTCCAGTTCAGCTTTTGTCTCCATGTTTCTTTTTCTAATTTGTGGTCATTTATCCTGCATTTGGTGAGGGGACAGGCAGTGTGCTATAATGAGACTGCAGTGATGTGTGCAGGTCTGGGAAAAAAAAAGACACATTTGGACAGTTTTTTTCCTTTTTTTCCCCCAATTTTCAGAAGGGGAAAAATGGGAAATTTAGGAAACATTTAGAAATCTTACATCACGGTCCTTGACGCTCAGTCTCATTCTTTATCAGGGGCTGTTTTTGCCTGCTTGCAGTTCCACAGAGGGAAGGGGTGCATTATGACAAGGGTGCATCAAGGATAAAGAGGGCTACTCCAACATAATGGAAGATTTCAATGTGCAGTATAAGATGCAACCCTTTGGTGAAAACTGAGTAAAGCACAAATAGGAGGATGTACGATGCCTCAGAGTTGCTGTGACCACCTTCAGGGGCAGCTTGAAGAGCCTCCACATCAACTCAACCAGTAGAGGTTTTGGGTGCCTCAATCATGTGGATTCAGACTTAGGATGTTTCCAAGAGGTTTGGATGACCAAAATTCCCTGTCCTGTTTGACCTGAAATTCATGCCCCTGAATGTAGCATAGGATGGGAAAAATGGTCTTCCCCATATGGGACCTTTCAGTCTGTTCAATAAGCAAGACCTCATAATCTAAATTGAACAGCAATAGAAAAGGATGTCAAGAGATCAGAAACTCGTTGGTTCATGCGTCAAGTATTCTGAACCCTGAGAAGCAATCAAGCCTTGCAACATAGGGTCTGGAGTCCCAGCATCTCAGAGAAACATTTCCTGTGTAGCACACTTGACAATGTGTTGAGCAGTTGATGGGGAAAAAAAAAAAAGAAAAGAAATACAACCAGCAAAATTGCTACCATAAACTAACAAGAGAAAGAAACAGTGAAAAGAATACAGCTGACAGAAAGTCAAAAGACTCGAGAAGAGAAGAAAACCATTCTAAAGGGTAGCGTGCTCTAAGTGAGCCTCCCTCCCGTGGCTGAGAGAAAAAGAATGAAGGGCACCTGCATTCAAGTATACAATAACCCTCAAGGGTTTGAAGAACTATTCCAAATGCATTCCAAATGCTGGAAACATGTGACCCAGTGGGGATGGCTGCATTCAAAATAGCACATTTAAATAAATAAACAAAGCAAAACAAAAGCAACGAGTTGTCACTGGTTCGTTTTGGAAGCTGGGCTTGGTAATCTCTTAAGGGATTCCTTCTTTGGGCTGGCAGTCAGCACGCCGTTAAACTCAGTGCTCCATTGTTAATAGCAGAAGCAGAGTCTGAACAGCTGATCTCGTCCCGGTCATCAACCCTGGGGTAATGATTTCTGCACTTACAGGTCGGGGAAAGTCTGAGCAAACAGTGCCACCTGCAGAGAGACCAATGAACCATAGCCCAGACTCTTATCATTTCTAGCAATTTTTGCCTCTTCAGGGGGACAGCCCACAGTGGCAGATAATCTGATACTGGGACAGTGGACTGTGTGAGTGCCTGTTGAATTCCTTGGCTGCTCGTACTATGTTGCATCAAGTGGCGTGGCAGCCGTGTTAGCCCACTCGAATGCACAAAAATAAAGTTTAACAAATAAAAAACAAATATACAAAAATATATATAAGGTGATACCTTTTTATTGGACAAATGTAATACATTTCTTGACTAGATTTCAAGCACTACGTACTCTCTTCCTCAGCTGAATGCTGCGTTAGTCAGAGAAAAACAAAATCTATGGAAAGCAAATAAATGCTTTTATTGAAAAAGACTGTAATGGTTGGCACATTGAACAATGAATCAAAACAGGTTTGGAAGCGATGTGAGTTCAAGATCCTCCTCTGACAGTATCTCTCCGTGTGGTCCTGACCAATTGTGGCCGGGTGATGATGATAATAGTAGCATTGTCCCTTTTCCCACCACTTCCTTGGAAGTGCAGATGCAGTCCAGCTGCCAGAAATAAAAACATGGATTCTGACTACGTGGCCCATCTAGCCTGCCCTTTCTCACTTCCTGCTGCATATACAGCAGACTCTACCTTGCTCCCTTTTTTCAATATATATTTACACCTCCTCAGTGTGTTTTATACAGTTACAGCTTTTCCCAGTCATTGCAGGAATGCCTTGAAAAAAAATAAAGAGGTAATACAAGGAGAATGTACAGTCATACACAGCAAACCATAGTCAAGAAATATTCCATATACAGAGGCAATTTTCAAAACTCTTTACCCGAGAAAACTGGCTGTCACCCAATCCAGCTAAAAGTATGCACAGGCTCCGCAGCCCGCATAGCCAAATCGAAGGGAGGCATTCCCGGGGTCATTCTTTGGGGTGGGATTGGAGATTAGAATAGTGCATGCAAGATTGTATTTTCAGATTTATGCTCAATTATTTTCCATAGAAATTTTACCTCCAGGAAAAGAAGGTGCAAAAGTCTGCGGGTTCTTTATATCTGTGACGGTTTTCAAAGGTAACAAGCATTACACTGCGTACTGTGAAAATGAGTTACAAGGTCCATGGGTACAAAGTAGCTGCAAACTCTGTACCTAAGTGGAGAGTTTAAAAATTGCCCCCATAACTTCCTACATAGGCCACAAATAGAAGAGGAGATCCAATATAGAAACCATTTTGAGCATATAACAGGAAAAGAAAAACACAAAAGTATAGCTGAGCTCTAACCCTTACTAAGAATTCTGAGATCCCTGTACAACATGTTCTAACAGCCCTGAGCCACCAAACTGCAATTGGGATACTGGCTACAATTCCATATTATTATTATTATTTATTTATTTATGTATTAAATTATTGGATACTGTCAAATTACAAGACATTCCACCAGCTAGGAAAATCTGTAACTGCTTTGGGTCAAAAGGCACAATATACCTCTTCCCTGAATTTTTAACCAGGCACTTACATGGATAGCATATTAAGTCAGCCCCAAATTGGAAGGCTAGGAGAAGGTAGGGGAGATGGAAGGCTTGGGGAAGACAAGGAGAGAGCAGGCTGGGGCAAAATAGGACGGTGGAAGGTTGGGGGGATTAGAGGGAAGATGAAGGGTCGGGGTAAGGAGGGACAGTTGGAAGAATGAAGGAATGTGGGAGAAATGGAAGAATGGGAGTGGGCAGCCAGGAAAACAAAAAACAATAGGAAAACGGAAGAGTAAATGAAAAGATGGAAGAGTAAAAGATTGCAATAAAGGGACTAAAGAAAAAAAAAGGGGGGGATGAGCTAGAAACGTTTTGAATATCTTATTCATTAGAGATCTCGAGAGCTTTGGATTTTATACTTTTTTTTGCACTGACCATACTTCCAGTTTGTTTACCATTTTCATCTTGGATCCCGGTGATTCCTTCTGCAACACAATTACTAAAGATATTGAGAAAAAAATATGAACTCACCTCTCTCCCTTCACTAGAGTCTACCTCATTGACACAAGTTCTTTTGCTTAACCAATTCTTCAGCCACAACTCCATGTACTTTTTCCATATTGGGCTAGTATTTTTTTACCACTCATCTGTGTAGAACAGTGAGAAAAGGCCTTCCTGAGGTCACGATGGATCATGCACTTCCTTGATCCACTCTCTTGGTCATCTTATTCACGAATTCACACAAGAATTTTTTTATAGTATTTCCAATTTACATTTTTATAGTATTTCCAATTTTATAAGAACATAAGAACATAAGAAATTGCCATGCTGGGTCAGACCAAGGGTCCATCAAGCCCAGCATCCTGTTTCCAACAGAGGCCAAACCAGGCCACAAGAACCTGGCAATTACCCAAACACCTAGAAGATCCCATGCTACTGATGCAATTAATAGCAGTGACTATTCCCTAAGTAAACTTGATTAATAGCAGTTAATGGACTTCTCTTCCAAGAACTTATCCAAACCTTTTTTGAACCCAGCTACACTAACTGCACTAACCACATCCTCTGGCAACAAATTCCAGAGATTTATTGTGCGTTGAGTGAAAAAGAATTTTCTCCGATTAGTCTTAAATGTGCTACTTGCTAACTTCATGGAATGCCCCCTAGTCCTTCTATTATTCGAAAGTGTAAATAACCGAGTCACATCTACTCGTTCAAGACCTCTCATGATCTTAAAGACCTCTATGATATCCCCCCTCAGCCGTCTCTTCTCCAAGCTGAACAGCCCTAACCTCTTCAGCCTTTCCTCATAGGGGAGCTGTTCCATCCCCTTTATCATTTTGGTTGCCCTTCTCTGTACCTTCTCCATTGCAACTATATCTTTTTTGAGATACGGCGACCAGAATTGTACACAGTATTCAAGGTGTGGTCTCACCATGGAGCGATATAGAGGCATTATGACATTTTCCGTTTTATTAACCATTCCCTTCCTAATAATTCCTAACATTTTATTTGCTTTTTTGACTGCTGCAGCACACTGAGCTGACGATTTCAATGTATTATCTACTATGACGCCTAGATCTCTTTCTTGGGTGGTAGCTCCTAATATGGAACCTAACATCGTGTAACTACAGCTAGGGTTATTTTTCCCTATATGCAACACCTTGCACTTGTCCACATTAAATTTCATCTGCCATTTGGATGCCCAATCTTCCAGTCTTGCAAGGTCCTCCTGTAATGTATCACAGTCTGCTTGTGATTTAACTACTCTGAATAATTTTGTATCATCCGTATAGTATTTACAATTTACTATATATATATATATATATATATATATATATATATATATAGGGTTCCCTAAGAATTCTCTACAGAAACTGAAATTTGTTCAGAACAGTGCTGTTCAACTGCTTTTGATAGTAAAGGTTGCAAACATATTACCCCAGCTTTGAAGATGTTATATGCCTTTTTGGATAGTTGTAAAACTACTCTACTAGTCTATAAAGCCTCATCTAGCCTTGCTGTGAAGTATCTGAGAGAGAAACTATTTCTCTCTGAATTAGCTTGCACCGTGCGTGCATCCTGGTATTGCCTTGTATTGATTTGCCCTCACTTAAATCAGTGAAATTACAGAGTATCTGAAATAAAGCTTTGTCATGCACTGGCCCAAAATATTGGAATGATCTTTCTAAGAATGTCAGAACTCTTTCTAATTTATGGTCATGTCATAAGACAGTAAAGAAAGACATTCTTAGTATACATCATCGCCTATTCATAATTCACTTAGGATAAGTGATTCCTCCATGTTAAGTCATGTATCAGCTGCTATATTTCTGCCTAATCTTTATAATAGTAAGGATGATAATTCTGTCAATTGTCTTCATTTTATGTCATTTATGTTTTATATTATCTACTTTATTTTTTTAATTTATATGTTTTTCTGTGTATTTTTATGCATTATTATTAACATTTCTTTTGATATAACATATCTCTGTTGTAACCTGCTCCAAGCACATTTTTGTGATAAAAGAGGGATATAAATCAATGTAAATGAATCAATAAATACAACATTTCTTTTCTACAAGGCACTCAGAGGTCATTTTCAAAAGCATTTAGCCGGATAACTCAGAAGTTATCTGGCTAAATGAAGATTTCAGTACTTATCTGGCTAACTTCTAGCTGGCTAATAAGTTATCCAGCTAGAATTTAGCTGGATAAGTTAGGGGCATACTGGGGGTATTCTGGGAGGAGCTGAGTTAGCTGGCTAAGTCATCTGGCTAACTCTAATATTCAGTTAGTTAAGTTATATGGCTAACTAACTAACTAGCTAAGGGGGTCATTTTCTATCGGTATCGCACGCGAAAAGGGACTTTTCACGTGCGATAGCTTGATAGGGGTCGAGTCGGGGCGGAGTCGGGACCGGAAGAGGAGGAGTCGGGGCGGCATTGGGGTGGACGCGGCGGTAACTTCGCTGGCGGTGAAAAGGTAAGACCTGTTATCGCTGCCAGTAGCGCACCCAATAGCGCCACCTTTCATGGTGGCGCTATTGGGTGTGAAAGCCGGCAGCAATAACACCGCGGTGGTGCGATCGCTGCCAGCTTCGCCCCCCCCCCCCCCCCCCCCGTTACCGTGGGATTCAGTAAGCTGTGCGCCAATTGAAAATCCCGGCCTGCTCACGCAAAAGTGCTGTCCTAAAGTTAGCCAGATAAAGTTAGCCGGCTATGGGAAAATGTCTATGGTTAAGTGCCTTGATGAATCAGGTCCTAATTTTGCTATCTGACAATGACTGAATATGGACCTCTCACTGTTTTGATACTCATGTAACTGGTTACATGAGTTACATTTTAGATTTAATAATTCATCTTTCCAACCCTAAGCTCAGAATGAGTTGCATTTATTTTATTCATTACATTTTGGCACAATAGGTATTTCTCTGCCTCAGAGGGCTTACAATCGATGGGGCGGATTTTCAGAGCCCTGCTCGCGTAAATCCGCCCAAAACCGGGCGGATTTACACGAGCAGGGCCCTGCGCGCCGGGAAGCCTATTTTACATAGGCCTACTGGCGCGCGCAGAGCCCCGGGACTCGCGTAAGTCCCGGGGTTTTCGGAGGGGGCGTGTCGGGGGGCGTGTCGGGGGCGGGCCCGAACCGCGCGGCGTTTTCGGGGCGTGTCGGGAGCGTTCCGGGGGCGGGCCCGGGGGCGTGGCCGCGCCCTCCGGACCCACCCCCAGGTCGCGTCCCGGCGTGCAGGAGGCCCGCTGACGCGCGGGGATTTACGCCTCCCTCCGGGAGGCGTAAATCCCCCGACAAAGGTAAGGGGGGGGTTTAGACAGGGCCGGGCGGGTGGGTTAGGTAGGGGAAGGGAGGGGAAGGTGAGGGGAGGGCAAAGGAAAGTTCCCTCCGAGGCCGCTCCGATTTCGGAGCGGCCTTGGAGGGAACGGGGGTAGGCTGCGCGGCTCGGCGCGCGCCGGCTATACGTAATTGATAGCCTTGCGCGCGCTGATCCAGGATTTTAGCGGATACGTGCAGCTCCGCGCGTATCTACTAAAATCCAGCGTACTTTTGTTTGCGCCTGGAGCGCAAACAAATGTAGGCTATTCGCGCTCGTTTTAAAATCCACCCCTAAGGGAACTATTTACTAAAGGTTTTCTCCTACTTTGTGTCTCTGGGGAAAATGCGTAGTAAATAGAGCCTGAAGATTGTACCTTAGGCAATGGAGGGTGAAGTGACTTGCCCAAGGAGTGCTAGTGGGAGAAGCAGGATTTGAAGCCTGGCTTCCTTGGTTCACAGCCTGCTGCTCTAACTCCCACTTCACTCTCTCACTGATCATGTTTTGATTCTTTACTCAGTAGTCTGTCAGATCACGCAGTGGGCCATGGATGGAACTTACTCACTGGGAAGATATAAACCCTATCAAAGATTGGTCCTGGAGCCAGTTCTGTTCAAAATCTTTGCAGGGAAGTTAGGAGAAAAGTTTTCCTAGTAACATAGTAATGACACAAATGGTCCATCTAGTCTGTCCTGCAATCTTATGGTAGTATCTATTGCGCAGGTTATCCTCATGCTTCTCTTAAGGGTAGCAACTGCTGTTCCTTGCAGTTATTCCTAAGCCTTATAATAACCCATAACAAATGTACTGCTAGCAATATTTTTACTGAGTGATAAGCCTTCTTGAAAATTCAGACAATGCCGACATGTTATGCTTATGGACTTGACCTTAGAAGCAGTCCTGTGCATTTTACTTTTGTCTGCGTATCAGTACCCCAGATCATAAAAGTCAGGGACTGTGTTGGTTGTCATCTGAATCCAATTCCTCTTCCACTTCCCCATCCCCACTGCCGTCAAAACGGAGAGTGATGCTGTAGTCGCATCAAAAGAATTGAGGCTTGTTGGTTAAGGGTAGTAATCCCTTGCCTTCTGTTAAGGGTAGTAACTGCTGCTCTGTGCAGGTTTTCCTTTTTGTGGATGATACCAAGATGTGCAACAGAGAGTATACAAAATGAGAAGTGATCTAAGAAAACTCAAGAACTACAAAGTGATTCATTGCATGGGGGGGAGCTCACTTAGCCAAATCTGTGAGGGTGAGTGTTCCCCATACCTTGGAAAATGAGACCCATGCACAGACACAGAGAGAGAGAGAGAGAGAGAGAGAGAATTATAAGACAAACACGATCCTAGGTGCTGGGAACTGTATTTATTGTGCCGTTTATCTACCTGATTACCCATCAGTAAAGACTTTATTGGGGACTTTCAACCCAAGTCTCCCATGTGTTATTTGACACTGATAACACCCATACTAGTGGAAGAAAGCATTATATCTCCCCTGGAAAAAGAGTTCAAAAGCACCCAGGGCACTCTGGGTCTTGAAAGGAAATTCCTTCCCCCCCAAAAAAAAGATTCACGTTCTGGGGATAGAGGATTGCGTAGAGAACTAGCCAAAGTGATCCAGCCCCAAGAGACTTACCAAATACGTTTAAGGCCCCCTCAGTGGTCAGAGGTCACCCAAGGAAAGGGTCACATTGACAAGCAAAACTGCACCTTATTTTCACTTCAAGGCAATCAAGAGCAATCAGAACTGGGATTGAAGGAACAAGAAAGGGGGACTGAATCAAATCACAGTGAACCTAGAAGATGTGGTAGGCCTGATTGACAAACTGAAGAGTAGTAAATCACCTGGACCGGATGGTATACACCCCAGAGTTCTGAAGGAACTAAAAAATGAAATTTCAGACCTATTAGTAAAAATTTGTAACTTATCATTAAAATCATCCATTGTACCTGAAGACTGGAGGATAGCAAATGTAACCCCAATATTTAAAAAGGGCTCCAGGGGTGTTCCGGAAACTACAGACCGGTTAGCCTCACTTCAGTGCCAGGAAAAATAGTGGAAAGTGTTCTAAACATCAAAATCATAGCACATATAGAAAAACATGGTTTAATGGAACAAAGTCAGCATGGCTTTACCCAAGGCAAGTCTTGCCTCACAAATCTGCTTCACTTTTTTGAAGGAGTTAATAAACATGTGGATAAAGGTGAACCAGTAGATATAGTATACTTGGATTTTCAGAAGGCGTTTGACAAAGTTCCTCATGAGAGGCTTCTAGGAAAAGTAAAAAGTCATGGGATAGGTGGCGATGTCCTTTCGTGGATTGCAAACTGGCTAAAAGACAGGAAACAGAGAGTAGGATTAAATGGACAATTTTCTCAGTGGAAGGGAGTGGACAGTGGAGTGCCTCAGGGATCTGTATTGGGACCCTTACTTTTCAATATATTTATAAATGATCTGGAAAGAAATACGATGAGTGAGATAATCAAATTTGCAGATGACACAAAATTGTTCAGAGTAGTTAAATCACAAGCAGATTGTGATAAATTGCAGGAAGACCTTGTGAGACTGGAAAATTGGGCATCCAAATGGCAGATGAAATTTAATGTGGATAAGTGCAAGGTAATGCAAATAGGGAAAAATAACCCATGCTATAATTACACAATGTTGGGTTCCATATTAGGTGCTACAACCCAAGAAAGAGATCTAGGTGTCATAGTGGATAACACATTGAAATTGTCGGTTCAGTGTGCTGCGTCAGTCAAAAAAGCAAACAGAATGTTGGGAATTATTAGAAAGGGAATGGTGAATAAAACGGAAAATGTCATAATGCCTCTGTATCGCTCCATGGTGAGACCGCACCTTGAATACTGTGCATCGCCGCATCTCAAAAAAGATATAATTGCGATGGAGAAGGTACAGAGAAGGGCTACCAAAATGATAAGGGGAATGGAACAGCTTCCCTACGAGGAAAGACTAAAGAGGTTAGGACTTTTCAGCTTGGAGAAGAGACGACTGAGGGGGGATATGATAGAGGTGTTTAAAATCATGAGAGGTCTAGAACGGGTAGATGTGAATCGGTTATTTACTCTTTCGGATTGTAGAAGGACTAGGGGGCACTCCATGAAGTTAGCATGGGGCACATTTGGAACTAATCGGAGAAAGTTCTTTTTTACTCAATGCACAATTAAACTCTGGAATTTGTTACCAGGGGATGTGGTCAGTGCAGTTAGTAAAGCTGTGTTTAAAAAAGGATTGGATAAGTTCTTGGAGGAGAAGTCCATTACCTGCTATTAAGTTCACTTAGAGAATAGCCACTGCCATTAGCAATGGTTACATGGAATAGACTTCGTTTTTGGGTACTTGCTGGGTTCTTGTGACCTGCATTGGCCACTGTTGGAAACAGGATGCTGGGCTTGATGGACACTTGGTCTGACCCAGTATGGCATTTTCTTATGTTCTTATGTTCTTAGATCCAATCAAGGTGAAGCACTATTTAAACCAGCCAATTCCAGCTTGAAGTGCATGGATTTCCAATGACTTCCTTATTTTTTTTAATCTGAAAGTGAAAGCAACCTTAAATAAAAATCTAGCCTGGGGCCCAGGCCTACTCAACTGGGCTGAGCCAAGCCTAGCCAGAGAAGCCTATAACCTCCATGCCTGCCCATAAAATTCGAGCTAGGTCCTGGGCTGGGCCAGGACCCTCTGACCCCCACTCTCTACATAAAAATGTTCTGGGGCCGGGACCTCCCTGACTCCCACTTATCACATTCATGGGGGTTCAGCAGGGTCCAAAGAGTAGTAAAGATGCCCACTCCTGAATGTACTTTAAAAATGGTGTTGGCAGCCTTCAGGACAATACCAAAGTAATGTTATTCTAGCATCCATCGCAGGAATGGCTGGATCATTTTCTTCTACAGCTGAGTCAAACAAACTGAATGAATAAAGGGAAGCAAAATTTTTCCATATACATTCCTACTGTATACAATGGGAGTGAGATACTGATAAGCACTAGCAAGGAAATAAAATTGGGGAGATTGTGTCTGATCATCCCAAGGTAGTGAAACAGTGTGATAAGGCAGTGGCCAGAGATAGAGGTATCCTAGGGTGTCTAGGGTGAGGAATAATCAATAGAAAAAAGGAGATGATAATTCTTTTGGCCAGGGCATTGATGAGACCACTCCTAGAATATTGTGTCCAGTTCCAGAAGCTGTACTTCTGAAAGGATATAGACAGGCTAGAGATGGTTCAGAGAAATACAGTGATAAACAGAATAATAACATATATCATAACTTAGCTACAAACCCTATTCAGCATACGCCCAATGGCTGTGAAGATGTATGTACAGGGGCAGGGGACAGAAACAGGAGGCAAAAAACATTATTGTCCAGGTATGGGAAGAGACTTAGAGAAGAGATGAGATGAGGGGAATATGAACATTCAAATATAAATAATGCACAAAAAGCAAACCATTTTCAAAGGAAAGAATGTTCTAGAACTAGAGGTTACAGTATGAAGCTCCAAGGATGTCGACTCAGGAGCAACATCAGAAAATGTTTCTTCACAGAAAGGTTGGTGAATTCATGAAATGGCCCTCAATGGGAGTGAGATGGCAAAAATTGGAAGGAGGAGCGAATGAGTGAGGATTGTGTGTGAGTGGAAGAGGTGTGAAAGTGTAGATGCTTGAAAATGGTATATGTGAGAATGCAAAAAGGAAAAACTCTCTCTGTGACGGGATGCTTTGGCCTACGTATTCTACAGAAAATCCTGTTGAAGAGCATGCATTTTGTGGAATTATCTGACATTTTTTATATTATATTGGGTATTATTTGTTTTGTTTGTTCTGATAAATATGGTTGTTGTTATATGTCCTTTCACTAAATAAAACTTGTTTAAAAAAAAAAAAAAAGGAGGTGATGGAGACAAAAAATGGTAATGGAATTCAAGAAGGCATGGATAAGCACAGAGAATTCCTAGCTGCAAAGCCAGAGATTAATTGGGTTCTATGACAATGTGCCAGGAATGAAATTGGCAGATTAGATAGGCTGTACAGTCTTTATCTGCCATCATATTCTGTCTTTCTATGTTTCCACGTAATGCATGCAGATCCTGTCCCTAACTTCCAAAATGCACTTACTCAGCTGGTATGGTTCCCAAACTGATCTGACTTTTATCTACCAGAGAAAATGGTTTTGAACGGTCTGCTCTTTCACAGGAAGCAGTGAATTTAATAGTTCTCAGGCTCTTTTACAACAGAGTGAGATGCAAACAGCCTTCTTCTGAGCTGCACTATCTTCCCCTTTACTGCAAGGCTCCAACAGCAAATTCAAGGCAATCTCTGGGAAAATCTGTGCTAAAGATTTCTACATCTGTGCCCTTGTATTATTGCCTAGGTGCATGGTATCTTGTCACACTGTTGGAAACAGGATGCTAGGCTTGATGGACCCTTGGTCTGACCCAGTATGGCATTTTCTTATGTTCTTATGAAATTCCTTGGTACTCACGTTTCTGAGTCTAGCATTCACATAAATTCTACAACATGGAAAATTGAAATCTTTAACTTGGTAAACCTCCCAGGAGCCTTTATTGGCCCAGCCTGGGAGCTCAACTTTTCTCTCATGCTCCATGTTGGGTCTCTATCTCCATACTTGGGAACTCTCTGGATTTAACCCAGAGCTTCTGGAATTCTAAGGCAATTACCTGGTCTCCAGTCCAACATTTGAAAACTCTTGGTGCTGCAGCAGGAGCAGGCCCCAGAAGTAAAAAGCTGGGTTCTGTGGGTCAGCAGTAGGGAGGAGGAGCGTCGGGTCACGCAGGCTGAAGAAAGGAGGTACTGTCAGGCCCATGCGGGTTGCTGGGAAGGAGGAACAGCATCGGGCCCCAGTGGCTGGAAAAGAAAGTCAACCTCATGCCCGCACCGGGAGAAGGAGATCTGTCGGACTCCAAGCTAAAAAAGTCAAGGAGCCTGTCAGACCAGAAGAAAAGGATTAGCCTGGGCGCCGCATGGCAAACGGGAGGAAGAAATCTGTTGGACCACAGGCCTGGAGGAAGAGGAGGCAACTGTCACTGGTATGGGTGCAGTTTGAGGAGAGAGAATGAGTGAGCATGGCAGAGAAGTGAGAGTGTGGGTATGGGCATGAGAGGGACAGAAGGAAGAATGAGTGTGAGTGTGTGTGTGTGTGTGTGTGTGTGTTTGTAAGTGGGAGAGAAATGAGTGAGTGAGCACAAATGTGTGCATGTATGGGAGAATGAGAGGAGTGTGAGCATGTGTGTGAGCATGATCATGGATGTGTGTGAAAGAGCTTGAGAGTGAATACGCAAGTGTGTTAATGTATGTGTGTGTGTGTGTGTGTGTGTAAATGAGAGTTTGTGTGCATGCTGCTACTGCCATCTCTTCACTCCCCACCGCTAATCCATGACGGTGACAGTTTCAGGGTGAGTGGGAAGCAA
The DNA here is from genome assembly GCF_901001135.1 of Rhinatrema bivittatum. Lineage (NCBI taxonomy): Eukaryota > Metazoa > Chordata > Amphibia > Gymnophiona > Rhinatrematidae > Rhinatrema > Rhinatrema bivittatum. Next base: position 406,110,246 of record NC_042616.1, on the reverse strand, counting down.
AAGTTCCCAGGTGTGTCTATCTCCTTCTCAACAACTGTCCAGCAGCTCTTTCTTCTTCATCATCTGAAGTTGCTTTTCCCCTCTCTTTTTTTGTGTGCTCTGACCATATACAGCATGCCCATACCTCCTCTAACTTCCATCACTGGGAGGGAGAGGGGGTGGTGTCTTCAAAACACACAGGGTCTCCTAAATGATACTGCAGGGCCTTCTAATACAAAGGTCCCATATACTGTTATGCAGGGACTATGCCCATGTAACCCCACTTTGCCTTCTGATGGGGCTATAAAAGATTTTAGTCTCTTAGGGGCTGATATCACTCTGGCTAATTCTCTTCTCACTAACTCTTTCCCCAGGATGTAGATCCTTTTTATGGGGGGGGGGGGGGTTTAGGGAGGGGAGAGAGTCAACCTTCAGGGCCCTGAGTACTAAGGGAGACTTTCCTTCTCCTGTCCCTGGGAGAGGGGTGTGTGCAAACTCTGCTCCCCTCCCCCGAGCTCTCTGTGGAAAGCTGCTTATAAACCTCACAGAAGGGTTGTCCACTCCAGCACTCTGAAAGGGAGAGGCTGCATTAAATGTATTCTCCCCTAATTATCCCTCACTGACTGCAACTAGGACTTTCCCAGGGCTTACTGGTAATGGTTCCCAAACCTGTCCTGGAGGACCCCCAGCCAGTCAGGTTTTCAGGATGTCCACAATGAATATACATGAGAGAAAATGTGCATGCTATGGAGACAGTGCCTGCAAATGTACCTCATGCATAATAATTGTGGATATCCTGAAAACCTGGCTGGTGAAGGTGGTGGTGGGGGAGGGGGAGGTGTGTCCTCCAGGACAGGTTTGGGAACCACTGCATTATACCCATCCTTAAAGTACACATTCCTGTTTTAAGCGTTGCTTCACACCAGTGAGTTCAACAAGGCAAAATTAGCACGGATAGCATGTTGAGCCACTAGAGCCAATGCTGTGTGCCTTCTCGGAATAATTCAAAGCATGTTAGGGAACAGAGAGAAAAAGAAGCAGATAAACAGGACATCAGCGTGCACAGAAACCACTCGAGGACTTCCATGTCAAACATCAGCTCACAAGTGGAGAAGGCATCTGACGGGAGGGAAATGCTATTAGCAGCAGGATAAATATTCATTAAAAAGTAGTTAGCAAGGCAGTTGGGTTTCCTTGCAATGAAAGAATCCCGTCTGTTTCATTAAGAACCAAATGACACGGGGGCAGCGGCAGCATCAGGCGCCTGTAAGATAATCTTCACTGCTTCAATTAATCTCTCCTTGAAAAAGCTAATGGTCCATGCAAAATCCGGGAGAAAGAAAAAGAAAAACTGAATCAAAGAATGAGCTGGAGGCAGCGAGCAGAGACCCTGATTCCAGGCTACAGCTGCTGGGTAGGCCTCTCTATCACAGTTGTGAAAGTGAGGCCGACCCAGCAGCTGCAGCCTGGTATCATGATCTCTGCTCTCTGCCTCCAGCTCATTTTCTGGTTCAGTCTTTTCCAACTAGAGTAGAAGGTGCAAGTGGTAAAATTCGACCCCCATTACCTCAGAGGAATTGAGATGGGGTGAGATTTGGGAAATGTTAGCTAATAGCTAAACTTCTAACAAAGGTTTAACTGAATGCAGTCTTATAATGTATCTCACAGCCAATGTCTGCCATTACTAAATTCAGAAATTTGGCAAATAACGTTTTCCTTTCTGTTGTAGAACAGGGTCACTTTGCCCGCTGCCTACTTTGTCATATTTAAAGGGACAAAAATAAATGTACATTTTGTGACAAATACATACATTTCTACTTCAATAGCATAGTTTGGCATCTAAAATGTTTGCAAAACTGATCTCTTGTTATTAACAGCCTTGACCATGAGTTTGCTATTCATAGCTGGCTTTTCAGCTCATGCTCGTTCACCCTTTGTTCTCTGTTTTGCTGTGCAAATAATATGTGCTGTGTGTGTACTTTTTTTTTACGCAGTCTTGACATTCAAAGTTACACTCGTCAATTCTTCTGTTCCATTGGGATTGCTAATCATTTTGACAGAAATAACATCTGTGCTTTCAATGCTATTTTCTGATTTTTCTGTCTTACTTGTTGCTTGGCAGAGATGCATCTTGTTAGCAGAATGGACTCACTCAGTTCTTCAAGATATGCGGTAGGTATTCGACAAAAGAAATATTTGTCCCAGTGAGATAAACATATAGGATAAATCACTATAGAGGATCCATTAATGTTCAAATCTCTATTTGCAGAACTGCATCTGTTAACCCATGTACTGTGCCTTTTATTTATCTCCAGGAGGCCTTAGACTCAAGTATATTATTTCTGCTCCAGGCTGTATATGCGTGGATCAGAGCATTGCCATAGCTGTGCACCTGTTATTACTTTAACTTCTTTGCAATGCTGAAAAATAGGAAATGAGCTACACTTGGCAGCCATGGGCAAACTCTCCCCTTGAGAAAATTGGCTGTACAATTATGTGGCATAGTTAATTTCAGGAGCAAAGTCTGAGCACCATAGGTGACTAGAGCCATGTTAATTAGCAATTTGTGCACATTAATTTATTTTACAAAGCTTGCCTATATGCATAGGAAGAATAATTTTCTCAAGCATTTCTGTACTGGGCTGGGGGAGGGGTGTGGATTGCAGTTTCCCCTAGGGCCATAAAAGTATTTGTTAGTTGAGGATACTCTCTCCATCCTACTCTTTCTCTCTACAGATCCCAGGGAGGGAGTTTCTTGCTCTGGGTATAAAGGAAGTCCTTCTTGGCCCAGGTGACACTCCACAAGGGTGTGTACTTCTCTGGTGCAGCATTCTCATCAGGGACGGACAGGCTGGACACAGACTGGGTGTTCAAATAAAGTTTACTGATTATTTCCAAAACGTCAATCACTGTTTCACACACCTTCCGCAAATAAAACTGTGCATCTGAACTATTTACCGAGTCTCTCTGCTGGGGTGCTCCTGTGTCCATCTCTCTAGCTCCTGGGAGGGAGTTTGCCATTGTTTTCTCATTTGTGCACAAACAGCCCAGTACAGATTGGGAATCCTAGTGGGGGGGGGGGGGGGCGGGCGACGGACCCCAAGCCACACAAAAAGATCCTACCTGAGTCCAAGGTTCTGTCTTTTGACCACAGCCTGTGTCCCGGTCCCTTTGGGGTAGAGATCCGGATGGTAATCTTGTGTTTAATTCCTGTACTCTCTTTCCATTCTGTATGGCTTCTCGGGAGGAGAAGTCTGATGTTTCCAGTCTTGAACAATGTTCTCTATCTCCTTACTCCGAGTTGTGAGGGGGGGGGGGGGGGGGGGAAAGCTCCACGCTCGCAAAAAAGGGGGAAAAAATCCAAAATGATCTAAGTCCAAAATTATCTTTCTCTTCCAAAAATTGAGGAGGACCCACTCAGACAGGTCTGCCTCATTTTTGGAATCTCCTCTGAACACTGTGAAAATACCAAGTTGCATTAGTGGCCCAACTTAGGAGGGGAAAAGGAAAAATAGCTCCTTACTCTTCAAAAGCCAACTCAAAATGACCACACTCTCTAAACCTTTAGCTCCACCTTATGCCCTTGGGATATCCAATCACAGTCACTCATTGGAGAGACTGAAAAAGGAAAGGAAAATCCCACTAAGCTGTTACTAGTCCTGATGGTAAGGGATCCGGGGCCACCTAGTGGCTGACAGAAGGGTCAGCCACAAGTGCTTTACTGGTGGCAATGGCTTGTTCTAAATTCTCCGCCTGATATACGGATAAACTTATGCACATAAGTCCTGTACGCACGGAACTTTACCCGCATTGAGCGGAGGTGTTCCCAAGGGTGGAGTTGGGAAGGGAGGGGGTCGCGCTGATGACCATCCTTTCGGATTTTCAAAAGCATGCTTGTGAAATTTCCTGAAAAAGCTGTGTACATTTTAGCAGGTGCAGTTGGGTGCGGCGAGCTGTAGTGGGGTAATTTTCAAAATGACCCTACGTGTGTTAAGGTTGCTTTGAAAAACTGATGCAACTTTTGTGTGGTTTTGCTGACTTTCTTATGCGGGCGGTTTATTAAATCATCCCCTTCCCCCCCAAACGAGGACAATTTTCTAACTGTCCACTTTGTTGCAAGATCTGCAAGAACAAGACCTTGCACCTAACTTTCTAAAGGAAAGTATAAGGATATTAGATGCAAAAAAAAAACCTCTTGGGCTTTTGCACCTACTTTATATGCAGGTAGAATTTATGTGAAAAATAATGTGCAGAGACTGGAAAATCTATTCTGTTTGCATAATTTTCTGATCCTGCCTAAAACATGGCCCCGGGAATGCCTCCCCTCAATCCAGCTAAAAGTACCTGCACTTTGGAAGCCCGTGAATACTTTAGCCAGATTGAATTAATGCAATTTTCAGACAGTTTACCTAGGTAAATGACTTTGAAAATGGCCTCTCACAATGGCAAGTTTGAAAATACCCCACATAGTTACAGAATACTTTTACAGCACATACTTTCTAGCTATTTTCCAAATAGATACCATCCAGTGGTTAGAGCAGCGAGCTCAGAACCAGGAAACCCAGCACTCAGATCCCGTTGACGCACCTTGTGACCTTGGGCAAGTCACTTCAGTGCCTCAGGTACAAACGTAGGGGGACATTTATCAAGCCATGACATTCTCTCCCAATACATGGGGTTTACTAAGCTGTGATACCTAGTACCACAGCTTAGAAAACCGCGTTGTACTTTCCCCGGTAGTAAAATACCACATGGAAAAATATACAGCGGATTAGCACTCTCCCCTCCCCCCCCCACACCCCCCCAAATGCTGGTTGTCTCTTCACCCAGGGCTGCTATCTTGTAAAAAGGACCTGAGCAGCTAAAACAACCCCCCCCCCCAAAAAAAAAATGTAAAATAACCCCGGAGGTCTTTGAGCCCCCTGACTCACCCCCAAGTCACAAAAATTGTGAAAAAAGTCAAAGTCCCTTCCCATCCCCGCCCCTTTGAAACAATTGCTCCCCCAGCCTTCAAACCAGTCCCAGGCACCTGGATTCCCTCCCACCCTAGCCTGATCCCTCCCAGTCACACACAAGTATCCCTTGTGGTCTAATGGAATCCAGAGAGCCCCCTAGGCTCCAGGCCCTGTGCCATCTGGCTTTAAATGGTGCTGAAAAAACAATGACTAGTATATTTGAACCACTAATTATTCATGAGTCTCCGCCATATATGTATTACATTTTTTACTTAACAGTTAACATGTCATCCTTTATTTTTATCTAACCCCCCCAAAAAGTTGTGTTTTTTTTTTGAAAGAGGGAAAGACCTCAGTACTGGTGAAAAATCTGATATTACAGAATCTGAAAGTCTTTGAATCTGATAGTCTTTGAGCAAAAAGTGAAAATGCCGCTCGAATGAAATCTATATATGAAGAAATCAATCAGTTTAAAAGATAGATATACAGAGAGGCATTACCATTTGGTTGAAATTTATAGAAGATTAATATCAGAAAATGATTTTTTTAGAAAAATTAAATAATAAAAATATAAGAGGTTGTTAGACCTGTGATTGTAACAACTGGTCATTCAGTTTCTGTAATATCAGATTTTTCACCAATACTGAGGTCTTTCCCTCTTACATAAAAAAAAAAAAAATTGGGTTAAGTAAAAAATGTAATACATATATGGTGGAGACTCATATGAATAATTAGTGGTTCAAATATACTAGTCATTGTTTTTTCATCAATCAGAAACTAGTTATTCCCTAATTTTTGAGACTGTGATTTAAATGGTGCTGGACAACCATATTTAAACCAATGTCTTTAGGAGTAAGTGGACCCATCTCTGTCACAACTCTGGGTCTATCCTGAATAAGGAGAGTAAAGTATCTTCAGAATCCTTAGAGAACAATCATTCAAAGACCTTTCATTATCAGAGATGATGTTCTACACAAAATAACCTTCACTGAAGTAAAACCTGCTCAGTGGTGATAACTTCACAAAAGAACACATTTTCTGGGTGATAACTCCATATTTGCATAAAGTTACACATCTTCAAATAATTCTCCTTGAAATCTCTTGCTCTACCAAGTAGGAATTCTTTGGGGAAAGGGTTCTAGAGATCTCTGTAGGACACTCCTGGAACCGGATTTTCAAAGTCGCAGACTTATTGAACTCTCCATAGGTCTCCTCTTCCCCTCACTGCTCCTCATGTACAGTGTCCAGTGACCACTGGCTCCTCACTTCCTCTTTGCTTCAGTGCCTGGATAGCACCTGAATGTCAGCTGGTCTAGTTGACATAAAGTGCAACTTTATGTCAACTAGACATAAAGTGCAACTTTATGTCAACTAGACATAAAGTGCAACTGCCCTCCCAAGGGCAGCAACTTGCTGCAGATTCCCAAAGGGATCAAATTCTAGAAAAAGAGCAGTACACAGGATTTTCTTCACCTGCAGACAAGCCCAAGGAGAGCTGAGATGTTTTCTCTTGAGAAGGAGAAACTTTCCCCTCTCAAAAATGGAAGTGTAAAGGAATGTCAAATTCTGCTCCTTATTAGTAGTGGTGGTTCCTTAATGGTACAGCATAAGTGGCCTCAACAGGTCATTCTGCTAGCAGTGTGTGTCAGAGGTCTCAACAGACCCTGTCCCTATGTGGAAGGTCAGTGTAGGGAGGTGTGTTGGCATAGTGTACCACGCCCCCATAGGAGGGGTGGACATTTCAACAAAACTCCTGTGCCCATGTAACACAGGGCTGCGGGGTGGCCTGGGAGGGTTGAAGGTGTGAGTGCTTCTCCTTGTGGACGACACTTTGAGGTCTTATCCCTCCACAGGGAAGATCTGGGGAGAAGAAGAAGCAAAGGAGAAAGCTGTACCTGCTCAGGAAAGGCAGCTGGCACCTCACGGAGAAGTTTTTCAAGCCTTCTGAGAGAGAGGAGCCCAGGAGGAAGAAGTTGCGGGATTCCCGAGAATGTTAGAAGGGTTTCTGAGGAAATTCAGAGTCTGGAGGGTCCCTTAAAGATAAGGATTCCATAGAAACTGTGGGATGAGTCTTCTGGGAGGTTTCACAAAGGATAAGCCTGCCTGGGAAAATCCACAGAGTAAAGACGGACCAAGTGCTTCCATCTGAGGCTCTCAAGAGACAAAGAACTGAAGAAACCAGAAAAGAGGAAACGATGCAGCCACCCAGCAGATACTGGGAGGACCCAGATGGAAAGGGACTCTGCGATTAAAAGCCTACCTTTTTGGGGATGTGTGTGAGAAAATGAAAGAGACTGAGCTGTATTTTTGGTGTTTTGGGTCTTGGTTACTATTGGTGCACTCCCACCGGTATACTGTATTGGACTTTGTTATTTCCGACTGTTATTTTGAGCAATAGTTTTGGAGTGAAGAGTGATATTTGGTATGACTGACTGCTGGGCAGAAGAGCCCCATCGAGAGTCAAAACCCTAAAGGCCTTGGAAAGCATGTCTTTCCTACTGCCTCCCGCCCCCTACCCCGTGTTGGTTACTCCAGGAGGTCCAGGGGTCTTTCATGGTCAGTGACAATCCCCATGTGCCTCCGTGCCCAATAGCTAATTGGGATGGGGGCTATAGAAAAATAGGAACCAACCTGTAATATCCAGATCACAAAGTCAAGAGATTTCTCTAAAGCCCCTAGAGCAGATCTGCTGTCGTGCCACTCACTGCAGGATGGGAGAAAAGAACACAGATTGCCCCTCCGGCTTCAACACTGCTCTACCCATCCCAGCCTCAGGAACTTCCTAAAGGTCACTATATCAAACCTCAGGAATCAAGAACTATGAGACTTCCCGTTAGGGGAATACTTAGCATATGTTTCAGTTTCACTTACCTACTCTCTCAGACCACATATCCTCACTAATTCCCCCAGAAGGGATCTAGAATGGCTAGGTCCATGATGATCTTCCAGACAAAAAAAAAGAACATTTTCACAACCTTGCAGCACAACTGTTGTTGGTTGACAGATGTTGCAGAAAAGCTCCCTGGTTAATAAGCTCATGGATCATTCATTGAATATAACATATGCCTCCAAAGACTCCCACTTCCTTAACGTCACATCCCACAGGAGGGAAACCCCCACCAATGAAAAGACTGACAGAATCCATCCTCACAGAAACAGCCCCGCTGGGCTTTAAAAAGACAGCCTCCATCTGATAAAAGAGTTTCAGTGGGTAACACATTTCCCCCTTCCTTAACATGCCATACTCTAAAGAGTGCAGTCCACCAATAGAAACAGACTTTCCAAATCCATATTTGCTAGAACAATGTGACTAGGCTTTAAATAAATCAGCATCCAACTAGATATAGGACGGGAATCGAAAACAATCAATTATTTGTTTACAGCATGTGTAATGCGAATCACAAATATGCATGCCATTCTCTTCAGAGTGAAATCCTGAAGGGAATACAGAGATCAATCTAAAAATCCCACCTCTGTTCTCTCTGTGGGAGATCTTTTTTGCCTTTTGGTGAGCAACGTTCTGTGGGAAGCTGTCCCAGGTACTGTCTCTCTTAAAATTATTATTTATGCAACTTGCAAACAATAATTTCTTTAAACAAGAAAATGAAGCATACATGATTAGAAAACCAACACAATAATTAAGGAAATCAACCATTCTCCATCAATAAGTACAAGAAAAAAATCATTTTCATCCTGCATCTTCCTACATAGCCCTCAATAAAAAAAAAAAGAAAGAAAGGAATCTAATAGAAACTGGAGACAAAAAAAAAAAAAACTAATAATAAAAGAAATAAAGACAACTTGCCCTAGGCGTTATACATTATTATGTAACATAATAATAATGAGTGCCAAATACAAGAAGTCATACTACTGTCCCCACCACCCTCCCCTGGAGAAAAAATATTATTAAGAACATTCCTTAGTTGCACTGGGCCATGGAAAATAAATCTGTTACCAATGTATTTTACACTATTAGGCACATACAAGGATGTTTCAGAAAATATTCCGTGGCCAAGAGCAGTAACCTCCTGGGTCATTACAAGAAAATGCCTCTTTCTCTCTAAAGTTGCTTTACAGAAGTCTGGGAAACCCCAAGAACATCTTATCCCTATGCCAGAAAAAAAACAAACAACACATTAAGTATCCAGTCCAGCTCTAGTGCTAAACAAAGGAAACCAAGAGGGTAGCCTTGCTGATTCCTCTTTTACAAGCCTGAGGGTCTGCATGAGGTTTAGGCTGTCCACAGACAATTCTCTCTCGCATTGGTTTGTTTTTCCCTGGCAGCTTCTGCTGGAATGTTTAGGACCTCCAGAAAATGCTTCGGCAGCATCTCCCCAGCTGAGATTTTAGACAATTTGGAGACCTTCAGGAATTTCAATTTTAAACCTTTGACTTGATTTTCTGATAATTCTAACTTGCTGTGCATAGTTACATTGTCTGTATCCTGTCGTTTTTAAAGCCCAGCTGTTCTGTTTCAGTGAACATGGATTCAACCACTGGCGAGAGTGAACTGAAACTTGATTCCTGGTAACTGAATATGATCAAACGCTGGCCCATCCTGGGATATGCCTGCCCTGCTTACTCTGAATAAGCTAAAATTACTAATTTCTGTGAAGGGTTTCTGTGTGTATTTTCCTGTTTTGGTTTAATTGATTGAACGTCAGGTGTCCGTAAACTGTCCCTTGCTGGTAGGCCTCAGGCTCCCAACAGACCCTGAATGTGAAGTCAGGGTGGTGCAGAAATGGCAAAGTCAGGGCTCTTTTGCTGCCGGTACGTGCCGGTGCTAAGTACAGGGCACCATTTTGATGGCATGCCCCGCTCACGGCGGTGTGACAGTCACTGGGGGTTGGAAAGAAAAAGCCCCATTAGCAGGCCGCTGCACGTGCAACAGCCATACTGACCACAGCGGCGGGACAGCAGCCTCCCTTGACTCTTCCTCTTGTGGTGCTCTACCCCCCGCCTCCATCCCCTGGCACCACAAGGAAAGCCCTGCAGAGGAGAGGAAGCTGCCCTACCTGCTGGCCCACCAGAAGAAAGGCTCCACAGCGAGCAGCAGCTCTTCCTCCTTCCCTTGCACTAGAAGAAAGGTCCAGCAGAGGAATAAGAGCCGGGCACTGCTCGGGAGGAAATCTGCTGATCGATTGTAGTAGCTGCCCTGCTCCCAGTCCTTCCACGGAGATCCCCTTCTGGGACGTATTACCACCAGCACAGCTCCTCTCCAACTTCGCACTGAGATTCTCCATACTGAGGAAATCACCTTCCTGGTTATCGAAAAGGCTATCCACTATATTATCCTGGGCCTTCCCTGGTTGCATCGCCATTCTCCGCAATTCAATTGGGAATCCTTGCAACTTACTAAGTGGGGCCCACAATGCCACGACTACTCTTTGGAATAAGTTTAACCACTCTCCACTCTGCCGATGGCCACAGCATTACCAGGTCTGCCACCACCATATATGGACTATGCTGACATATTCTCGAAGTCAAGAGGCCAAAGAATTACCTCCTCTTAGGCCCTATGTTTGTGCCATAAATCGGATGCTTGTCATCACTCCACCACGTCGCAGGGTTTACTCCTATCACTTCCAGAGACAGAGGCCATGTTTCCACATATCAGGGAAAACCTGGATCGGGGATTTATCCAGCCTTCTACATCCCTTGCAGGAGCAGGCTTCTTCCTAATCTGAAAAAAGGATGGTTCTTTGCGATCTTGTATAGACTATTGTGGCCTTAATATCATAACCAAGAAGGACCGCTATCCTCTATCTCTCATCACCGAATTGTTTGATCACCTTCAGGGAACACGACTTTTTACCAAACTGGATGGGGCTTACAATCTTGTGCATAAAAATCCGGTGATGAATGGAAAACAGCCTTTAACATGTGAGACGGACATTATGAATATTTGGTAATGCCCTTTGGACTCTTCAATGTCCCCGCTGTTTATCAAAACCTCATGAACGATGTGTTCCGAGATCTTCTATATCACTGTGTGGTAGTTTATCTCGATGACATTCTTGTCTTCTCTAAGGACCTGTCCTCTCATCATCATCATGTCTGTCTTGTCCTACAATTCTTACGAGAAAACAAATTATATGCAAAGCTTGAAAAATGTATCTTTGAGGAGGAGAGATTACCATTCCTTGGGTATATAGTTTTGAGTCATGGGTTCCACATGAATCCTGAAAAGGTCTGTAACATTTTGGACTGGCCTCAACCCACAGAGGGGGTACTGTTACCCTCGGCCAGCTGCATTCTGTCCCGTAGTTAGCCGCCTATCCCGCGCTGCTCCTCCAACATCGCTTACTCAAGGACATGGCTGACCTCCAAAATGCTACTGCGCCATGCTGGGGACTTCGCGAGACTGATTGCCTAGGCACTCACACGACAGACAAACCTCTAAAGGGCCAATGGCGGGAAATTCATACCGTGCCCCCTAATGATGTCATAGAGCTGCCTTATTTAAGTGCAGCTCTGCTGTTCATTTGATGCCTCAGTAACAGGTTCCTTGTGCCCTGTCCTGATGTGTTCTCTGGTGTCCTCTTTGGTTTGACCTGGTCTGTTCCTCATTCTTGCCTTGCCTGCTTGCCGCCTGCCCTGACTTGAATTGCTTCTTGGACCTTGCCTGCTTGCCACTTGCCCTGACTTGGATTGGTCTTTGGATCTTCTAACTGTTGCCTGTCCAGGCCCCGGACTACCTCACGACTCACTATCGACCAGTGCCACCTGCTGATGGTATTTGCGGATTTCCTCTTTGGCGGCTGCTACACTCTCACCTCAGCCCAAGGGTCCATGTAAATAACATATATTGAAAAGTACAGGTCCTAGAACAAATCATTGAGGCACTGTTTACCCTTTTCCACTGAGAAAATTGTTCATTTAATCCTACTCTCTGTTTCCGGTCTTTTAACCAGTTTGTAATCCACGAAAGGATAATGCCACCTATCCCATGGCTTTTTACTTTGCTTAGAAACCTCTCATGAGGAACTTTGTCAAATGCCTTCTGAAAATCCAAATACACTACATGTACCGATTCACCTTTATCTACGTTAATTAACCCCTTCAAAAAAGTGAGGCAAGACTTGCCTTGGGTAAAGCCATACTGACTTTGTTCCATTAAAATATGTCTTTCTTTATGTTTATTCATTTATTTATTTAAAGTTTTTATAGACCGGTATTTGTAGGAACATCATATCGGTTTACAAGGAACTTAAACGTAGTACATTGAACAATGTGCATTAAAACTTGAGGGGGGGGGGGGGAGGGAGAGATCAACAGAGCTTGAAGGGAATAGAGAATATATAGACTGATTAATAATAGCGGAAATATCTGTGATTTTGATGTTTAGAACACTTTTCACTATTTTTCCTGGCACTGAAGTCAGGCTAACCGGTCTGTAGTTTTCCAGATCGTCCCTGGAGCCCTTTTTAAATATTGGGGTTACATTAGCTATCCTCCAGCCTTCAGGTACAATGAATGATTTTAATGATAGTTTACAAATTTTAGCTAACAGTCTGAAATGTCATTTTTTAATTCCTTCAGATCCTTGGGGTGTATATCATTCAGTACAGGTGATTTACTACTCTTCAGCTTGTCAATCAGTCCTACCATATCTTCTAGGTTCACCATGATTTGGTTCAATTCATTTGAATCATTACCCATGAAAACCTTCTCAGGAATGGGTATCTCCCCAACATCCTCGTCAGTAAACACCGAAGCAAAGAAATTGTTTAATCTTTCTGCGACTCCCTTGTCTTCTCTAAGTGCCCCTTTAACCCCATGATCATCTAATGGTCCAAATGACTCCCTTGCAGGCTTTCTGCTTCTGATATATTTTAAAAAGTTTTTACTGTGAGTTTTTGCCTCTACGGCCAACTTCGTTTCAATTTCTCTCTTAGCCTATCTTATCAATGTCTTACATTTAACTTGCCAACGCTTATGCTTTATCCTATTTTCTTCTGTTGGATCCTTCTTCCAATTTTTGAATGAAAATCTTTTGGCTAAAATAGCCTCTTTCACCTCACCTTTTAACCATACCTGTAAACATTTTGTCTTCCTTTCCCCCTTCTTAATGTGTGGAATACATCTGGACTGTGCTTCTAGGATGGTATTTTTTAATAATGTCCACGCCTCTTACACACATTTTACCTTTGTAGTTGCTCCTTTCAGTTTTTTTCTATTTTTCTCATTTTATCAAAGTTTTCCTTTTGAAAGTTTAGTGCCAAAGCCATGGATTTACTTACTGTCCCCCTTCCAGTCATTAATTCAAATTTGATCATATTATGATCACTATTGCCAAGCGGCCCAACACCGTTATCTCTCTCACCAAATCCTGTGCTGCACTGGGAATTAGATCTAAAATTTCTCCCTTTCTCATCAGTTCCTGGACCAATTGCTCCATAAAATTGTCATTTATTCCATCCAGGAACTTTATCTCTCTAGCATGTCCCGATGTTACATTTACGCAGTCAATATTGGGGTAATTGAAATCTCCCATTATTACTGCACTACCAATTTGGTTAGCTTCCCTAATTTCTCTTAGCATTTCACTGTCCGTCTCACCATATTGGCCAGGTGGAGAGTAGTATACTCCTATCACTATACTATTCCCCAACACACAAGGGATTTCAAACCCTAAAGATTCAACTGTGCATTTAGTCTCATGCAGGATCTTTATCCTGTTGGACTCTATGCCATCTCGGACATAAAGTGCCATCCTGCCTCTCAGATGCTCCTCTCTGTCATTATGATATAATTTGTACCTCGGTATAGCACTGTCCCATTGGTTATCTTCCTTCGAACATGTCTCTGAGATGCCAATTAAGTCTATGTCATCATTCACTGCTATACATTCTAATTCTCCCTTCTTACTTCTTAGACTTATGGTATCAGCATACAAGCATTTCAAAGTGTGTTTTTTGTTTGCATTTTCATTCTTCTTTTTAACTGATAAAGATAAATTGGAATTGTTTAGCTCAGGTGAGCTTTAATTACAGGCACTTGGACTATTTTTCTTATTATTGGAACCTCACTTTTGGGATACCCTAATTCTAATGCGTCATTAGTATCCTTTGAAGATACCTCCCTCTGAACCATGCACTGCTGAGCGACTGTCGGCTTTCCCCTTTGTTCTAGTTTAAACGCTGCTCTATCTCCTTTTTAAAGGTTAGCACCAGCAGCCTGGTTCCACCCTGGTTAAGGTGGAGCCCATCCCTTCAGAAAATACTCCCTCTTCCCCAAAAGGTTCCTTAGTTCCTTACAAAACTGAATCCCTCTTCCCTGTACCATCGTCTCATCCACGCATTGAGATTCCGGAGCTCTGCCTGCCTCTGGGGACCTCGCGTGGCACAGGGAACATTTCAGAGAATGCTACCCCAGAGGTTCTGGATTTCAGCTTTCTACCTAAGAGCCTAAATTTGGCTTCCAGAACCTCCCTCCCATATTTTCCTATGTTGTTGGTGCCCACATGTACCATGACAGCTGGCTCCTCCCCAACACTATCTAAAATACTATCTAGGTGACACATGAGGTCTGCCACCTTCGCACCAGATAGGCATGTTACCAGGCGATCCTCACAGCAACCAGCTACCCAGCTGTCTACATTCCTAATAATAGAATCACAAACTATGACGGCCTACCTAACCCTTCCCTCCTGGGAAGTAGCCCTGGGAGACACATCCTCGGTGTGAGAGGACAATGCACCACCTGGAGAGTAGGTCCTTGCTACAGGATCCTTTCCTGCTGCACCAGGTTGATTCTCTCCGATCATGAGACCTTCTTCCTCCAAGGCAGCACCAGGGCTGTTAGTCTGAAGTTGGGACTTGGCTACTATGTCCCTGAAGGTCTCATCTATATACCTCTCTGTCTGCCTCAGCTCCTCTAGGTCTGACACTCTAGTCTCCAGAGATCGGACTCATTCTTGGAGAAACAGGAGCTCTTTGCATCAGATGCACACATACAACTTCTCACCAGCGGATAAAAAAAGCATACATGTGCCACGATGCAAAAGACTGGGAGGCCCTGCTCTTGCTGCTGGACTGCTGCCTTCATCTCAAATTTGTTCAGTTGCTAATTTAGGTTGCTATGGAAGTAGGAATGTGTCTAATTAGGGTCCTTTAAATGTATTAGTGTATTCACTATATATCTGGTAGTGACCTACAAGGGAATGATCAAACTCTCAATAAGGTGTGGGGAATTCATGAAGTGAAGATAAAAAGCAGATTTTTTTTTTTTTAGTGTGAAACTGTCACCTGCCTATAAATTAAAGGATGAGCTAGGGGTGGATGGAAGAGGGGTGAGAGGGTTGTGAAAAACAAACACACTAACTTCTGTTTATTTCCTGCCTTACTGACTATTTAAATCACAAACACACTAATGTATGCTTATTTGCTGCCTTACTATTTAATACATAAACACACAAAAACACTAAATAATAGGGATGTGAATCGTTTTAGGATGATTAAAATTATCGTCCGATAATTTTAATATCGTCTTAAACCGTTATGGAACACAATACAATAGAGATTCTAACGATTTATCGTTATAAATCGTTAGAATCGTGAGCCGGCACACTAAAACCCCCTAAAACCCACCCCCGACCCTTTAAATTAAATCCCCCACCCTCCCGAATGACTTAAATAACCTGCGGGTCCAGCGGCGGTCCGGAACGGCAGCGGTCCGGAACGGGCTCCTGCTACTGAATCTTGTTGTCTTCAGCCGGCGCCATTTTCCAAAATGGCGCCGAAAAATGGCGGCGGCCATAGACGAACACGATTGGACGGCAGGAGGTCCTTCCGGACCCCCGCTGGACTTTTGGCAAGTCTTGTGGGGGTCAGGAGGCCCCCCCAAGCTGGCCAAAAGTTCCTGGAGGTCCAGCGGGGGTCAGGGAGCGATTTCCCGCCGCGAATCGTTTTCGTACGGAAAATGGCGCCGGCAGGAGATCGACTGCAGGAGGTCGTTCAGCGAGGCGCCGGAACCCTCGCTGAACGACCTCCTGCAGTCGATCTCCTGCCGGCGCCATTTTCCGTACGAAAACGATTCGCGGCGGGAAATCGTTCCCTGACCCCCGCTGGACCTCCAGGAACTTTTGGCCAGCTTGGGGGGGGCCTCCTGACCCCCACAAGACTTGCCAAAAGTCCAGCGGGGGTCCGGAAGGACCTCCTGCCGTCCAATTGTGTTCGTCTATGGCCGCCGCCATTTTTCGGCGCCATTTTGGAAAATGGCGCCGGCTGAAGACAACAAGATTCAGTAGCAGGAGCCCGTTCCGGACCGCTGCCGTTCCGGACCGCCACTGGACCCGCAGGTTATTTAAGTCATTTGGGGGGGGGTTCGGGAGGGTGGGGGATTTAATTTAAAGGGTCGGGGGTGGGTTTTAGGGGGTTTTAATGTGCCGGTTTTGCGATTATACGTTTTTTCGATTTTTCACGATATTTTACCCCCCCAAACGGCAACAATACGATTCCCTCCCCCTCCCAGCCGAAATCGATCGTTAAGACGATCGAGGACACGATTCACATCTCTACTAAATAATATACCCCAATAGTTTAGTTCTCCACAATACTTTTAAAAAATTTCCCAAGCAGAACTTACTGATTCCTTTCAGTCACCAGCAACGTGATCCTTTCCTCTCAGTGCTCCCCTGTAATTTTATCTTACTGTTTATCACTGTTTTATAAATATTTCTCTTTTAATTATTTTTCTTTAACTTTTAGTTTTTTCCAAAGAGCAAACATATTAAAAATGTTATAAATACACATTAGGAATTGAGATAAACAGTAATATTACTCAATGCCCCTGGACACAGCAATCATAACCACTTTATATATCATTTTGGCAACACATGTAAAAAAATTATCAGTCATGCCCATAAAATAAGCTCTCTCTCTTCTCCCCCCCCACCTACCACCAGTTTCCACTGCCCTGAGCCTATTTCTCTTCTTCCATCCCCCTTCCCAGCACCAGTTCCCCCTGCTCCTGAACCCCTTTCTCACTGCTCCCCTCCCCTACCCAACACTAATTCCCCCTAGTCCCGATTTCCCTCTCTCTGTTCTCCCCTCAACCCAGTTTTTGCTGTCTCTGACCTGGACCTTCCTCCTGCTGCTCAGTACCAGACCAGTCACAGCATCCCATCCTTAGCAGCAACAGCATATTCCCCTCAGCCTGGAGGAAAGGTCACTGTGCAATGTTCTGCCTTGCAGTCCAGGCCTCTGTCTTACCTCCTCTTCTCTTTTTGGTGGTTGGACATGTCCAGCAGCTAGATTTGCCTCCTCTTCCTCCTCTTCCTCCTCTTCCTCCCATCTTCCATGTTCTCTTGTGAACTCCTGCAGTGGTGGCATTCAAGGGAAATCGCTAGCTCTGGCTGTGGCAGCGGTATCGCTCAACATGATTTCACTGTTCACTGGCTAAGTTCTAGTGGTGCCCAAGCAGGTATAGCAGGAACAAGCGCCACCTCCTGTGCGCCTCTGCAGGAAGCTTTATGTGCCTGCACCTGTATCCCCACCACCATAACACCTCCTGCTCCCATGTCATTGACTAAATGTAAGAAACAAAGGCAAATCAAGAATGGTGCTGGGGTGAAGGTGTTGGCGAGGAGGGGAACGGCACCTAGCATCAAAGTGGGGGAGCCTCTTGTCATTGGGCTTGTGTTGCTGGCTGGAGCAAGTAACCGATTGCCTCCACCATCACCACACACCAATTTCTGTCAGTGCTGCCAGACCTATGCTAGTGATCTTATTTATATAGTATTAGGAGGTGTGGTGGAAGCCTGATCTCAGGTGGCAGAAAGTTCCAGAGGGTGGGGGCTATCCTTAGAAAGGTTCTTTTTCAGGAGTTTGAGAGTCTGATTTCTTTGGGATTGGCACCACTAAGCAGCAGACCTGAGGGAGGGAGTGCAAAACGTATAACCATTTTTTTCTGAATAACAGTAACATGTGCACTAGTGGAGGCAGACAGACACAGAAAAATGCACTTGTTAACTTCACAGAAAGTGGCCTGCAGTACCTAAACAACTTACATAAGAACATGAGGTTTCCCATACTGGGTCAGACCAAGGGTCCATCAAGCCCAGTATACTGTTTCCAACTGTAGCCAAGCCAGGTCACAAGTACCTGGCAGGATCCCAAGGGGTAGACAGATTCCATACTGTTTATCCCAATAATAATAAGTGGATTTCTGCAACTCTACCTTAATAATGATTGATGGACTTTTCCTCCAGGAACTTGTCTAAACCTTTTTTAAACACAGCTACACTAATAGCTTTCACCACATCCTCTAGCAATGAATTCCAGAGCTTAATTATGCATTGAATAAAAAATATTTTCTCTTATTAGTTTTAAAAGTATTACCCAGTAGCTTCATTATGTGTTCCCTGGTCTGTGAACTTTTCGAAAGAGTAAACAACTGATTAACATTTACTCGTTCTATTCCACTCATTATTTTAGAGACCTCTATCATATCTCCCCTCAGCCATCTCTTCTCCAAGCTTAAGAGTCCTAAAGTCTTTAGCCTTTCTTCATAGGGGAATTGTTCCAACCCCTTTATCATCTTGCCCTTCTCTGTACTTTTTCTAATTGTTCTATATCTTTCTTGAGGTGACCAAAATTGAACACAATACTCAAGATGAGGTCTCACCATGGAATGATACATAGGCATAATGATATTCTCTGTTTTATTCTCCATTCCTTTCCTAATAATCCCTAGCATTCTATTTGCTTTCTTGGTTGCTGCTGCACAATGAGCAGAAGATTTCAACATAGTTTCAACAATCACACCTAGATCTTTTTCCTGAGTGGTGACTGACTCCTAATGTGGAACCTTGGATTTTGTAGCAATAATTTGGGTTACTCTTCCCTAAGTGAATCACTTTGCACTTGTCCACATTAAATTTCATTTTCCATTTGCATTCCCAGGCTCCAAGCTTTGCAATTTTTATCTTCTAACTAGTTGGCAATCAACAATAGGACACTGCCACCTTTCCCATGACTTTCTAATTTCCTAAGTCTTTCATGAGGGACTTTGCCAAATGCTTTCTGGAACTCCAGATACACTATATCAACTGACTCACTTTATCTACATATTTATTTACACCCTCAAAAAAATGTAGCAAATTTGTGAGGCAAGACTTCCCTTAGCTAAATCCATGTTGGCTTTATCTCATTAAACTCTGCTTATCTATATGTTCAGCAATTATTTTTCTTTAGGATAGTTTCTACCATTTTGCCTGGCACAGATGTCAGACTCACCTGTCTGTAATTTCCTGGATCACCCTTGGGTCCCTTTTTAAAAATTGGCATTACATTGGCAACCCTCCAATTTTCAAGGACCAATTCCTGGTTGCCTGCAGCCAGTTAGATGAGACTGAGTGACTCGTCTGTCCTGCCTTCTACAGCCCTATAGCACAGTAGCAGAGGAGGTGAGAGGGAGAGGGGCAGAGGATGCTCTACTTGGCTTACCTTCTTCCATTTCTTGCTTCTACATCAGCCAATCAACTGACTCCATCTCTCCCCCCCCTCCCCACCCCATGCTACTGGGAGGCTGTTCTATACATCCACCACTCTCTCTGTAAACAAATATTTCTTTAGATTAATCCTGAGTCAATGCACTTTCACCCTCATCTGATGACCTTTCATTCCAGAGCCTCCTTTCCATTGCAAGAAGCCTGCCTCCTGTGCATTGATAGCTAGCACAACTCGAGGTGGGGGGGGGGGGGGGGTGGAGAGAGAGAAAACAAAGCTCAGAGGCACCAGGCTGTGGTAGGCACCCAGCAGAAGCAGGAGCTAGGATGCCTTCTATCCCATGACTTTGTAATTTTCTGAGGGGGACTTTGTCAGATGTCTTCTGAAAATCCAAATACTCTAGATCAACTTGGTCACCTTTATCTACATGTTTATATCTTCAAATAAATCTAAAAATATTGGTCAGGCATGACTTCCCTTTGCTAAAACCATGTTGGCTCTTCCCCAATAACCATATCTATATGGTTTTGTTTTTAAGAATGGCAGTGTTAAACTGCCTTAAATCTTTTTAACACTGTCTCTGATCTGCCCTCATTCTTACAACTTTTTTTTTTTAAATCAATTGCAGTCTAATCCATACAGCCAGACTATACACTTTATCATAAAAGAAGTTGAGTATGTTTAAACTCTTTATTCGCTGAAACATTAGAAGAAATGTAAATACATGAATAGAAATCACTATTTACACATGGCACAGATGTCTATGCCAGCTTTCTAACATCATAGCAAGGAAAATAATAGGGCCTGCTACAGGACTGGACAGCAGCGATGCTGAGCTGGCAACTCTCCCTGATTGGGAAGTAAGCTCCCTATTTTTTGTTACAACAAATGTACTATTTTTCTAGGATTTCTTTCTGATTCCAATGCATGTCGTTGAGAAAATAAGACATCTCTCTTTTTTTCTCTAACTGCATCTCCTTTAAAGCACTCTCAAATGTTGGCAATGTGTGGCAATGACTTTGTCCTCTGGATGAGTATTGAAGTCTTTGCTGGCCTAGTCACATGCTCACTGAGAAATTACCACTTGGGCAAGTGGAGCTGACTGTTAACTGAGCATTGTTTGATTTTAGGTTAAACCTAAATTTCAACTTTGCAGTTGGGAGCACAGGGTAGACAGTATTTCAAGCCCGTAATTTATTTATTTTATTTATTCACTTTTTTATACGGTATTCAAAGCATATTATATCAGTGTACATGGTAAAACATTCACATCCAACATAAAACAATATTAGTATAACATACCTAAGAAACTGTAAAACAAATACAAATAAAATAATCAATAAAATACCTAAAAATTAACTGTATATTACTACAATAAAATTCCGATTAACAATGAGTGAAAATATTGCATTCTGCTCATATAGCAGAACCTGTTGACTGGATTAAGAGGGTCACAGAGGTGGGCTCTGGAAGGAGCCTTTATCTTGCCCACTCATTAGGGACCTTATCAATTAGGGATGTGCAGAACAAAAGTTTAAGTTCATATGTCCATATGTCCAAAGGGGGTCCCATTTGCGGTCAATATGGACATAAACAGAATTCAATGAGTTGAGTATATGTCCATATGTGCAAATAAAAATTTAAACCCCTCACCCTCCTTAATCCCCCCCCCCCCCAAGACTTACCACAACTCCCTGGTGGTTCAGCGGGGTCAGGACGCCATTTCTGACCAACTTTGCAAGGAGCACGTGACGTCGGCGTCACGTCGGAGTGACGCGGCGTCAGGTGATTCCCCGCAGGTTCGCGCCGGAACGCTCGTTCGGCCCAAAAGGAACTTTTGGCCAGCTTGGGGGGGCCTCCTGACACCCCCAAGCTGGCCAAAAGTTCCTTTTGGGCCGAACGAGCGTTCCGGCGCGAACCCGCGGGGAATCACGTGACGCCGTGTCACTCCGACGTGGCGCCGACGTCAAGTGCTCCTCGGAAAGGCTTTCAGAAATGGCGTCCTCACTCCTCGCTGGATCACCAGGGAGTTGTGGTAAGTCTTTGGGGGGGGGATTAAGGAAGGTGAGGGGTTTAAATTTTTATTTTGGATCAACAATCGCGATTTCCAACTTATTCAACATAGCTATGTTGAATAAGTTGGAAATCCGATCGTTTATGTCTCATCACTTTTTTAAGTTAAAAAAAAAAAAAGTAGCATTTTACATTTATGTTCAATACGAATGCACACCCCTATTATCAATATCATAGCTGGAAAGTGGGAGAAAGTAAATAGAAACATGTAGTTTGGGCAAAAACTTTCCTTTAGAAACATAGAAATGACCGCAGAAGAAGACCAAATGGCCCATCCAGTCTGCCCAGCAAGCTTTCACACTTTTCTTTTTATTTTTCTCATACCTATCTGTTACTCTTGGCCCTTATTAGTAACTTTTTGGTTCTAGTTACCTTCCACCCCTGCCATTGATGTAGAGAGCAGTGCTGGAGCTGCATCTAAGTGAAGTATCTAGCTTAATTGGTTAGGGGTAGTAACTACTGCAATAAGCAAGCTACTCCCACACTTATTTACCTAGCCTGTGCCATTCAGTCCTTGTTGGTTGTTGTCTGAATATAATTCCTCTTTTCTTTATTCCCCCCTGCCGTTGAAGCAGTGAGTTGCGCTGGATATGTATGCCAAGTGAAGTATCAGGCTTAATTGATTTGGGGTAGTAACCGCCGTAACAAGCAAGCTACACCCATAATTATTTGTTTACCCAGACTATGTAATTCAGTTCTTGTTGGTTGTTGTCTGTATATAAATCCTCTTTTCCTCTTCCCCCTGCAGTTGAAGCAGAGAGCTATGCTAGATATGCATTGAAAGTGGAGTATCAGTCTTTAGGTTTTGCAATTCCTTATCCTCTCCCTTCCCCATAAAAACCATACAGCTCAGGGATACCAGAGTACATATATCCCCTAGCTGCTTCTGTGGCCCTACTGTAATTGTAAGTCATAACTGAAATGGTTGAATTAGTGATTGGCATGCTGCTGTAAACCATAACTAATAGGGAAAGTGGAGGCATGACTTCAGGAATGCTTTCCAACATAGATTTGTAGAAGAGATGAGTGTGTAGGGGCGATGAGTTGTGGTGGGGGAATGGGAAGTGTGGGTGTTTATGGTGGATAAGTTTGACGACCGTGGTGGAGGGTGTGTGTGTAAGTGTGTGCAAGGTGTGTAGGGATATAGGAATGTGTTCATTGTAGATTTGTGTACAGGAGTATGTGAGTGTGATTTTAAAAGCATGTGAGTTGTAAATGTATTGTGGTAGGTGTGTGGTTCACCTAGGAGTGTATTGTTGTGCTTTGTGTGTGGGGGTACAGGAATGTGGGGTGGGTGTGGGAGTATGTGAGAGGGAAGAGGAGCAAACGGGTAGAGTAACATAGGGTCATTGGTGTATGCTGGGATGGCAGGTGACTGGGGGTATATGGGGATTTGGGATGTGTGTGAGAGGGTGTGGTAGGTTTGTGTGTGGAGGGGGGGTGCAGAAGTACATAGGTGTGGGTGGTGGGTGTGGGGTGTGTGGCCATGGGAGTATGTGTATGGGTTATATGTGTGGGAGTATAGCAGTGAGTGGGTATGAAGGTGTAGAAATGTGTAGGGTGCGTATGAGGGGCTGTGTTTTTTTTGTGTATATTGTGGGGGTGGATGTGGGTGGGGATCTGCAGTGTGTAAGACTTTAAAGGTTGCTTTGAAAGTGTCTTTTGGTGCCATCTGTCACCAGCTGCTTCAGTTCTTTTTCCGTATCTGTCTGCCTGGGTTGGTATGGGCCAAACTGCAGGAAGGGCGAGGGGGCCTTTTAGAATGGAGTGGTGGTCAACATTCTACGGCTCTAACCATTTCCCATAGAAAGCAAAGGTAATTTTTTTTGGGAGGCTCGGTTTTCTGAAAATACTGATCTAATCTTTCTGGTTTTTAAACTCGACTAAGATATTCACATTTTTTTTCTTGCATGCCAAATTTGGTGATTTCCCATTCTTTTTTGTAGAGCTGTTTTGTCTACATATGAATGCATAGATAAACGGGCTGACATTTATTCCTTTTATGTAATTCTTTTCAACATTTCATTTGTTGGAAACATAAAATGGAAAGCAGCAAGAGAAAGGTTGCTTGGTATCCAGATGGAGGTGGGGTGGGAAGAAAAATGAATTTCCTTAGATAGAGGTCAACCAATTACAATAAATTAACCAGGAAATGGAAAATATCTAAACTGATAAAATTACTATACAAAAATGAGGCCATTGTGTTGTCTATGACATTGGGAAGCTTATCTCTGATTTCTAGGTCAAATTTGCTCAGTTGTTTTAAAGTCACCTGCTTTTCTTTTTCACTCTGTTTTGGCACAATGACAATGGCTTGTGAAGCTCAAACATTTTTTCTCTGTTCATGACATCATCAGAGAGTGATTGTCCAAAACTCTAAACCAGAGGTGTCAAACTGCAACCCTGGAGGGTCACAAAGTTTATTTTATATGTTGTGTTGATTTTATTAATGGTTTTAATATATAATGTTTATTTTTATGCATTATGTGATGAATTTATGAATGTAAAAGCTGTAATCTGCCTTGGATTTGGAATTGGAGGAACATAAAACGGAATAAATAAAATAAATAATTAAATGAAATAAACTGATCACGTTTTCAGGATATCCAAAATGAATATATGTGAGATACAGTTGCATGCATGATCTCCTTTGTATGCAAATATATCACATGCATATTTATTAGGGGTATGCTTAAAACTAGACCAGTTTGCAGACCTCCAGGATTGCAGTTTGACACTCCTGGTCTACACACCATTGAACTTTTAAGTCGTGGTCACTCAGATTGCCATTGATAACTGGAGGGGGGGGGGAGAGGAGGAATGCATATCAATTTTATCTCTTCCAACCCTCCACCCCCCCCACACACGAACACACATAGATATTAATCCACACACACATGCTCTCTTCTTCCCTTCCCTCCCTGCAGCGATGACCCCTAGCACGCTCCCACCAGGCCCAACCCCACCCACTCTCCTTCCCCCCTCCCCCAACCCTTCCCCCAATAATCAGTCTCCGAGTTAACAACATAAGAAGTCTCATTCTGGCCAGACCAAGGGTCCATCCTTGACGACTTGTGCTCTGGGGCGTCGTCTTCTTCCTCTTTCACTCTGCCCTCAGCTGAGTCCTGAATCCTGGGATCATACATGAGGTTTGATCTGAATGCAAGTAGCAAGGGGCTGTGCATATTTACATTCATGTACATTACTGTACACAATTATAGTTTCTTAATTACGGGGAATAAAAAGAAAACCCACAAGAGCACAAGCATTGAAAATACCCCTTCCCATGGTCTGATGGATCACGTGTGTACACTCAGTCACTTTGTTCTCCTCCTCACCATCTGATTTTGCTATGTAACATGATAATACTTTTTAATATACGGTATACTCGTTGTTTTAAACCTTTTGAGTTTCTTGGTCTTATTTTTCATGTTTATACATCTTCTTGTTCTCTGCTGCCATTGTTTTATTGATTCTTGGACCTGCTTCTTCGTTTCCATTCATCCCTTCTTGCTTGCATTTTTCTTCATTTTGACCTTTTCAGTCTATACTTTATTCATTTTTCCTTATGTAATTTCTTCTTTGTATTTCTTTTTGTTTCTGCTACTGTCTTTAGCTTTTCGTTATTTCTCCTCCCATCTTTTTTACATTCTGTTTTTAATTTTTGTTCAATATCTCTTCAATACCACTCCACATTTTTCTCTCTCTTGCCTGTCTTTTTCCTGTGTCCCATGTCCTTTACTCCTCTTTTTGTTCTTCTTTTGAGTATCTCTCCCTTCCATGACTGCTGTCATCTGGCCTTCTCTCCTACATCATCTCTCACCTTCTGTCTCCTTCCTCTTCACACATTCCCTTTACTACCTTTCTTTCCATCTATCTCAGCTCCCCAGTCTACCCTTTCTCTTCCTCTCAGTCCCCAATCCTCCCATATCTCCCTCTCACATCCACCAAACCTCCCTCACTTTTCTCTCTCATTTCTCCCACTCCCATCTTCCTAAATTCCCTCATATGTCCCCTCCGTGGCATAAGCTCTCCCATCTTTCCTGCTCATATCTACCTAATCTCCCTCATCTCACCCTTTCTTAATTCCCAGTCTCTCCCTCCAGTTTCTCTTACAGTTCTTCAGTTTCTATTATTTCTTTCCTTTTTCAGCCTCTCTCCTTATTGCTCCTTATCTCAGCCCCCTTTCCAGCATTACTCAGCCCGGTCACCCACATGGGCTCTGCTTTAATGACTGAGGAGCAAGACCAGGGCAGTGCTAATGGACCCCACAGCTTTTCCTCTGCCTCTTCTCCCTGTGATGTGCTTTCTTTTTCAAATGGGAAGAATAGGAGGAGAATAGCAGTTATGGGGACTGTGACTAGAAGTCTCTAATTGTTCCCATGTGGCTGCTACACCTGGGTTTATGCTGTGCTGTCACTCTTGCTGCTTCTGGACTGGCACCTCACACTGTCCTTTTAGAAGCAGGAAGGCCACAACGTTTTCTTTCAGTTGCCCGAATGACATGAGCTATCCCAGCAGATGCTGCCTGTCCTTGTTCCTCCTGGGACCCAGAAACAGCTCAGAACTTGCTGGAGATATGAAGTCGAGTTTCTGGACTCTGAGTCAGAGTCATCAAATATTCAGGTTTGCACACATCACTGGCTCCACAGTTTTCAACAATGGTAATTACTCAGGTCTATAAATGTATAATCCCTCCAGGCCGTGTGGTTAGTAACAATGATGGTTACAAGAGGGGGATGCAATACATTCATTCAGTCCTGGCTTGCTCCTTCTATACACACTGATGCAATGGAGACTTTTCCTCCCAGAGATCCCTTTTCTAAGGTATAAGGAGTTCAGTCTCTGTGTTCATTCTTCCCTTATACTGTGCCAGCAATGATATCCTAACCTGTTTGGGTTTTTTTTACCCCTTTCCAGCAGCAGCCAACTGCTGCTGATCTCCTTCCTCCCAGCTCAGGATCCGACTTCTAATGTGTGCATCAGACTTAAAAGCCAGTGGCTTATGGTCCACAGAGTCAATCTCTGATGCCCCTGATCTGTCTTGCTCTCTTGTGAAAAATCTGTGTAAAGAATTCCTTTACGGTTTGTTTGTTTTTAATTTCTCATAAATAACTGATTTCCAACATGTTTGTTTTTTCCAGACTCATAAGCTCCTCAGGAAGTGTCTTTTGCTTGCTCTCACCTATCATAGAATGTTCCTGTCCATTCCCATTTTGGGAAATCTTGCTGACCTCAGTCATTTCATTCCCCTGCCGTTCCTTATCCTCCTGTTGTGGGTAGGTTATCTCTTCATTCTCCACCCGCCGTGACGAGCGTAGCAGCACCCTGCGGAAACCTTGCTTGAATCGAGATGAGAGGAAGCCATATATGACAGGGTTGGCACAGCTGTTAGCATAGGAAAGGACAACAACAAAGAAATAGAGCCCAAACAATGAAGGCTCCTCAGGCAAGGTGTGTACTACATTGATGATATTCAGGATGTAGAATGGTAGCCAACAGAGGACAAAGACCACAACTACAATGACCACCATACGGGTGACCTTCTGCTCTGACTTCTTACGTTTGGAGGATGTGGCCTGAACCTTCTTGCCAGATGACTTGAACTTAATGATGATGAGCAAATAGCAGAGGCAAATGACAAGGAGGGGCCCAAAAAAACCCAGAGTGGCTGTATAGATGATAAAGCTAGCCTTCCAAACAGAGGATGGCTCTGGCCATTCAATATAGCAGGTTTTCTTCCCCTTAGGTACATCAGAAAAAATGACCACTGGTAGCACTACCAGGAAGGAAAGTACCCATACTGTAGCATTGACCATCTTTGCCACTTGGGGCCTCCGCCATTTTGAAGACTTCACTGGGTGCACCACAGCAAGATAGCGGTCGACACTCATTACAGTGAGGCAGAAGATGCTAGTGAACTGATTGATACCATCTACTGTCATGACAAGTCGGCACATGAGGGAGCCAAATGGCCAATAGGAAAGGGCATTTTGTACAGCCAGAAAAGGAAGCCCCAGCATAAAGAGCTCATCTGCCAAGGCCAGATTGAGGATATATACATTAGTGACTGACTCTGTTACAGAGTAGCGCAGAACTACATAGATCACTAGCGTGTTCCCACTCAGACCAACCACGCACACGATGAGATATACTAGAGGGATCAGGATGCTTCGCAAGTTAGCACCCAGGCTGACATCTATGGTCTGATTGGCCAGGGTACTCCCTTGCCAGATGAATGAAGAGTTTTCCTGTCCATATGTGCCTGGAGTTGGAATGCTGAGACCAGATGGATTCATGACTTCAAAGTAAGCTGTCTTGATTTGCTACTTCTCTTCAGTTGTGATTCTGGAAAATATAAAAATAAAATACGAAATAATTCAGGACACAAAGATTACATTTTCCTTGCAATATTCATTGGAAATGAGTTAACTTGCAGGTTGATTGTTAGTATCCTGTACAATCCTTCATTAACCTCAACAATATAACCCTGGGCAATATGAAATCCACCTCATTCCTTCTGTCATTGACAATCTTACTTGGTAAAACATTAGCAATGTGCATTCATTTAAAATGAAATGGGACAGTTTAACCAAAAATTTCCTGTTTTGTTTCAGTTCACTAATCAGAAGGAAAAAAAAATTAAAGTCATTATTTTCATTGGTTTTGTTTTCAAATTTCACCAACACACAAAAAATATATATTTAGAAAAGCCCTCCTGGGCATTCCCTCTGATCTCTAACCACCTTCCTGAATCCTCTTGTCATATTTTTCCTTTTCTTCACAAGGCAAAAGCAATCCTTGGTCACTCCTACCCCCACCAATGGTATGCTTAGAAATTTTATATTCAAGATGACGTCAATACAGAATTGCCTTTAAATTAACTATAAGAACTATATTAGAATCCCAACATTCATGAATTTCTTATGTATTTTGTAGACGACCTTCATAATGCCCTGCAGTATTATTGGGCATTACTGCTCCATTATTGAACTGCTAAAGGGCCATTTTTAATCATTGGTTGTGTACTGTCCAACACTCAAAAACATATTTTTTCTTTTTTTAAATTATATTAAAAAGCATTTGCTATTTGCCAATGTTAGGTACTTCCCTTAAATGGAGCAGCTCAGTTCAGCTCTATTCAGTATGAGTTCGAGTATTCCTCTTGAGGAGATAGCAGAGCTTGGTCCAACGTGATCATATTTCACGTCTCAGCTGCCTCAGGGACTTCTCTGATATCAGGTTTGTATTCCGGTACTCCAGGTTTCAAGGGATTGTTTCTCGATTTTATTTCATATTGATTTCATCCGCGGGCATTATTATTACGTCCCCGCGATTTTACTCAAGGCAAGCCACTGAAGCTAGACAGAACAGAGATACTTTCAAGGATGGAGCAGGATCAAGTAAAGTTAAGACCATTTTTTTTAACCAGCCTATCACAGGTGGCACCTGCATCGACTGACAATGTGCTCCTCATTTTTTTTAAAACCTGAATCTGAAAGCAATATGCAACTTTCAGCTGTCATTATTTTGTTTCCTCAGTTCTCTGCTGGATTTCAGACAGAGAGCTGGTAATTCTGAAGCTCTTTCTCAGGGCCAAAGAAAAACATGCAAAACTAAAAATTAGGAAGGAAAGGAAGGAGAATCTCAAAGCAAGATGGGCTGTGTTTCCTCTGGTCACACAGTGTTACTAGCAGGGGTGGATTGGCCTATTGAGGAATCAGGCTTCCCCCGGTGGGCCAATCGCTCCCATCAAGTGGTTTTTTTTTTTGTTTTTTTTTAATAAAGCTTCCCGCCAAAGATCATGAGAGGGGCTGTTGTGGCCTGAGAACAGGTCTAAGATTGCAGCAGAGCTGATGAAGCCATGCTGGAAGTGAGGCCTGTGGGTTGTGCCTGAAGAGAGATCTGCAGAGTCGCTGAAGAGGACCTGCGGACCATGGCATAGCCCATCCTGCCACAGCAAGAAGAGAGATCTGCGGGCCGCGTAAGATACCCTATGGGCCAGTTTTGAAAAAAATCCCCCGGGCCGATATGTTCCTGCAATCCGCCCCTGATCACTAGGTGAGAAGAGACACTGCAATTTTCTATCTGTTCGCTGTTAAAGTAACTCAGTATCATTCAACATGTAGGAATAAGAGTATGTCTCTCTTTGTGTGCACATGATGTGCAGAGAGAAATCTGTATGTTTTTTTTTTTTAACAGCTGCAGTGTCTCTAACCAATAACCACTGCAATGAACAGGTAAAACAGTAGCCTTTCATTTCTTTGTTCTCTTTGACTTTCTGTATATGAAGAAAGGAATCACTGACTACCGTAAGTGATGTCTCTTTTTCCATATATTTTGTCAGTTACTATTGAAATTCTGCAGTCATAGCAAGCAGATGTGTGACCATGGCTGGGCTACCAAAATGATAAGGGGAATGGAACAGCTCCCCTATAAGGAAAGACTAAAGACTTTCCTTTAGGACTTTTCAGCTTGGAGAAGAGACGGTTGAGGGGGGATATGATAGAGGTGTTTAAAATCATGAGAGGTCTAGAATGGGTAGATGTGAATCGGTTATTTACTCTTTTGGATAATAGAAAGACTAGGGGGCACTCCATGAAGTTAGCATGTGGCACATTTAAAACTAATCGGAGAAAGTTCTTTTTTACTCAATGCACAATTAAACTCTGGAATTTGTTGCCAGAGGATGTGGTTAGTGCAGTTAGTATAGTTGTGTTTAAAAAAGGATTGGATAAGTTCTTGGAGGAGAAGTCCATTAGAACATAAGAACATAAGAAATTGCCATGCATCCTGTTTCCAATAGAGGCCAAACCAGGCCACAAGAACTAGGGATGTGAATCATTTTTTGACGATTTAAAATATCGTCCGATATTTTTTAAATCATCAAAAATCGTTAAAGAGTGCGATACAATAGAAATTTCCCCGATTTATCATGAAAAATCGTTAATCGGGTTTGTGTCCACTAACGTGAGTTATTTGAGGGGAGGGCGGGAAAACCGGCACACCAAAATAACCCCTAAACCCACCCTGACCCTTTAAAACTAATCCCTTACCTTCCCCCACCCTCCCAAACCCTACCAAAACATTTTAAAATCACCTGGTGGTCCAGTGGAAGCCCCGGGACCGATCACCCGTTCTCTGGCTGTTGGCTGCCACTAATAAAAATGGCGCCGATGGCCCAATAAATAAAAACCCACCCCGACCCTTTAAAACTAACCCCTTAGCCTCCCCCACCCTCCCGACCCCCCAAAAAATGTTTTAACATTACCTGGTGGTCCAGTGGGGGCGCCTGGAGCGATCTCCCGCTCTCGGGCCATCAGCTGCCACTAATAAAAATGATGCCGATGGCCCTTTGCCCTTACCATGTGACAGGGTATCCGTGCCATTGGCCGGCCCCTGTCACATGGAAGGAGCACTGGATGGCCGGAGCCATCTTTAAAGATGGTGCCAGCCATGCCCGCGCCATTTTTAAGAGGCTAAGATTTGAATCGGAACTAGAACTGAACCGATTCCGGTTCTGATTCACATCTCTAACAAGAACCTGGCAATTATCCAAACACTAAGAAGATCCCATGATACTGATGCAATTTAGCAGTGGCTGTTCCCTAAGTAAACTTAATTATTAGCTGTTAATGGACTTATCCTCCAAGAACTTATCCAAACCTTTTTTGAATCCAGCTACACTAACTGCACTAACCACATCCTCTGGCAACAAATTCCAGAGTTTTATTGTGTGTTGAGTGAAAAAGAATTTTCTCCGATTAGTCTTAAATGTGCTAGTTGCTAACTTCATGGAATGCCCCCTAGTCCTTCTATTATTCGAAAGTGTAAATAACCGAGTCACATCTACTCGTTCAAGACCTCTCATGATCTTAAAGACCTCTATCATATCCCCCCTCAGCCATCTCTTCTCCTAGCTGAACAGCCCTAACCTCTTCAGCCTTTCCTCATAGGGGAGCTGTTCCATCCCCTTTATCATTTTGGTTGCCCTTTTCTATACCTTCTCCATCGCAACTATATCTTTTTTGAGATGTGGTGACCAGAATTGTACACAGTATTCAAGGTGTGGTCTCACCATGGAGCGATATAGAGGCATTATGACATTTTCCGTTTTATTAACCATTCTCTTCCTAATAATTCCTAACATTCTGTTTGCTTTTTTGACTGCTGCAGCACACTGAGCCGACAATTTTAAAGTATTATCCACTAGATGCCTAGATCTTTTTCCTGGGTGGTAGCTCCCAATATGGAACCTAACATCGTGTAACTACAGCAAGAGTTATTTTTCCCTATATGCAACACCTTGCACTTGTCCACATTAAATTTCATCTGCCATTTGGATGCCCAATCTTCCAGTCTTGCAAGGTCCTCCTGTAATGTATCACAGTCTGCTTGTGATTTAACTACTCTAAATAATTTTGTATCATCCACAAATTTGATAACCTCACTCGTCGTATTCCTTTCCAGATCATTTATATATATATTGAAAAGCACCGGTCCAAGTACAGATCCCTGAGGCACTCCATTCTTTTGCCTTTTCCACTGAGAAAATTGACCATTTAATCCTACTCTCTGTTTCCTGTCTTTTAACCAGTTTGTAATCCACGAAAGGACATCGCCTCCTATCCCATGACTTTTTAGTTTTCATAGAAGCCTCTCATGAGGGACTTTGTCAAACACCTTCTGAAAATCCAAATACACTACATCTACCGGTTCACCTTTATCCACATGTTTATTAACCCCTTCAAAAAAATGAAGCAGATTTGTTAGGCAAGACTTCCCTTGGGTAAATCCGTGTTGACTGTGTTCCATTAAATCATGTCTTTCTATATGCTCTACGATCTTGAGCTTGAGAATAGTTTCCACTATTTTTCCCATCACTGAAGTTAGGCTCACTGGTCTATAGTTACCCAGATCGTGCCTGGAGCCTTTTTTAAATATTGGGGTTACAGTGGCCACCAGGTTACAAATTTTAACTAATAGATCAGAAATTTCATTTTTTATTCCTTCAGTACCCTAGGATGCATACCATCTGGTCCAGGTGATTTGCTACTATTTAGTTTGTCAATCTGGCCTACTACATCTTCCAGGTTCACAGTGATTTTGTTCAGTTCGACTGACTCACCACCCCTGAAAACCATCTTCGGAACTGGTATTAATTAAGTTGACTTAGAAAATAGCCACTGCTATTACTAGCAACGTTAACATGGAATAGACTTAGTTTTTGGGTACTTGCCAGGTTCTTATGGCCTGGATTGGCCACTGTTGGAAACAGGATGCTGGGCTTGATGGACCCTTGGTCTGACCCAGTATGGCATGTTCTTATGTTCCAATAGGTGAACTAGGCAGTCGCCAAGGGTGTAAATATCTTGGGGGATGGAAAAACCCCCAGAATCCTCCAGGTGCTATCTATCCACTTTTAAGGCACAGCATGACAAGAGAGAAGGGAATGGATGCGGAGTAGATGTGGAGGGTGGTGACAAAGATGAAGCTGGCTGGATTGGGAAGTTATGTAGAAAGAAAGGGTGCTGGGCAGGTGAAAGTTGGCAAGAGAGAAAGAGAGTGGATTCTGGACAGGTGGAGAGAGAGGGGATGATGGACACTGCCTAATGGGGGGAAAGAGTTTGGGGTGATGGTGTGCTGAGCAGGGTGTGAAGGAGAGAAACAGGAGGATGCTGAGGGAAGAAGAAGAAACAGAGGAAACTGGATGGGTTGAAGGAGAAAAAGGATGCCGAGCACTGTGGATAGGGGTCAAAGGGAAGGGATGCAAGACTTGGCAAAAGGGTTAGAGGAGAGTGAGAGGAGGATGCTATGCCAGATCTGCCGGCATTAGGCAGGTGTGTAAGGTGGAGGGGCCTAAGACTGAAGGTTCACCAGCCCTGTGTGTGGCATGCTTTTTAACAAAAGAGACTACGTGGGCTACCTGTTCTGGTGTCTGTGTGTGCCTCCACACTACACTAGTACTGGTGTGCAGTAATACAGAACATTATATTCGATGTAACAATAAATCCCCTAGCCACTTTTAGTGACTGAATAATTGTGTCAGATCCCATTATGCCACAGGAGGCAAAAGGCAGATGTGGCAGTAGCATTGGTAACACAAACAATGGGAGAGGAAGAGAAGAGGCTTTTCCTCCAAAGGGACCTGGGGCAAATACAAATAGCACTACTGATGATAGCAGTGAGAAGACCAGGAATCCCCCACCCAAGATAAAGATATTTTTTTTTTTTTCACAGAGGGAGACCACAGGCAGGGTTGGGTAATATGAAGCTCCAGCTAAAGAGTATCAGTTGTTTGCTCTCACTTTCATCTCTGTTCCCTTCTGTTCAGGAGCAGGCACAGGCAGAATCAGTGGATGGTGGCATCAGCAGTAGAGGGACAGGGCACTAGGCATGTAGCTCCCAAAAGCAGTTCACTGCTTTGTAGCCTCATGGGGAAAGGAGGTTTATAAATCTGAAAATAAATACATAAAGCACAATGATCCCTCCCGATTGCTCCTGAGCAGTGTCTGCAGCAGATACTTGGAGAAAGTATTGATTCAATGAACCACGTGAGGGATTCTTGCCCTCAGAGGGTAATGGACTTCCACTAGCTGAGGAGGTTTGGGGAGTCGAATTGCCAGCAGGCTGTCCTCTAATGAGCAGCTGAAGTAGGGGAGAAGCTGAAACTGATGGGACAAAGGAGCACTCCCCAGTAAAAGCAGGTACTGAAGAGTGTAAGAGCAGCCTCTGGTCTTTTCCCTCCTGGTTTGCTCTCTATTTCAGCTAGGGGTGTGCATTCGGTCCCTACGTATTGGCAATCTGCAACGGATGTGGCCATATTAATTGTATTCGTGGGGAAGCGAAACGTATCGCGATTCCCCATGAATATACGAATCTTCGCCGAATTATTCGGCAGCCTAAATAAACCAATTTAAACAAACCCCCCACCCTCCTGACCCCCCCGAGACTTACCAAAACTCCCTGGTGGTCCAGCGGGGGGTCTGGGAGCCATCCCCTGCACTCACACCCTCGGTCCCGGTTTCAAAATGGCACCGATAGCCTTTGACCTACTATGTCACAGGGGCTACCGGTGCCATTGGTCAGCCCCTGTCACATGGCCATCAGCACCATCTTGTGCTCCTACCATGTGACAGGGGCTGACCAATGACACCGGTAGCCCCTGTGACATAGTATGGGCAAAGGCTATCGGCGCCATTTTGATTACTGGCAGCCGACGGTCTGAGTGCAGGAAGTCGCTCCCGGACCCCCGCTGGACCACCAGGGAGTTTTGGTAAGTCTTGGGGGAGGGGAGGTAAGGAGGGTGGGGGGTTGTAGTTAATTTAATTTTAGCGAGGGAACGAATAGAAATCGACGTATTAAGGTATCGGAGCGCCATACGGCCAAATGCAACGAATCTGCCCCTGACGAATCTGAATCCCGAATGCAACGTATGGCGTCCCTCTGCACATCCCTAACTTCAACCCCAGCAGTTGCATCTAAGCATCCAGAGAGGGAGAGAAGATCCTACAAGAATTAAAGGTTGAGAAACACTTTAGAGTTAGAATGGATCAGCGTTTTGCAAAATGCATTCTTTTTTTTTTTAATTATTTTTAAATATATTCTTTCTTGTAAGGCCATGAGTAGAAAAAACAGCCATTTAACAATGACAGGCAGCATCATTTAAAAAAAATAACACCAGTTAGTGTTAGATTCAGTGAAGGATCCCATCTATCATTCAAAGCAGAAGCAGCAGGAAAGCCAGAGAAAAGAAGAGTCTGTTTCCCAAATTGACACCCACAAACCCGGCTTCTTCCTCCAGTGGGTTAACAGAAAAGAAGCTTCCAAGCTCACAACACCATGTCAGTGGCAAGTCATCCTGGAACTGACGAAGCGTTTTATCACATCATTGTCCGGTTGTAAGAGGCAGGTAGCATCAAAGATGTTGACGTGATATATCAGGAAAATGATAGCTTTGGGTGATCTTGCAGAATGTGGGATTTAAGCAGCTGCTGGCCCTCTTAGCCCCCACTTACAAAGTGCCCTCCCAGACATCATTAAGGTAGACAGATTATGCCCACACTACTCTCAGTGCTGTTCTCACATGCAGACCCAGCTGGCCAAAGTGGAGAGTGCTAGCATTCATTTCACCAGAGACATCTGGACCAGCCAGAACACTACACATGCTGACCTCTAATACAATGGTGGTAGTTGCCTGAGGCAGTGGTGGGTAGCAGGTCCAGTGGGAGTGGATCAGCAGGGTACAGGTGGGCTGTGCCGCACATCCAGGTGATGGATATCAGCCATAGCTCAATAATATCTTAGGAGCAATAAGGAAGATGTTGGAGGTCTGGCAGTAGAGTGGAGAGGCATGGTGTTGTTTCTGGTTTTCTTATTACAGTGATGCAAACATGAAAAAGGCAATGGGAGATGAGGAGATCCATCGCTGCACCTGGCAGTAAAGGGCTCCCTGGGGACTAGGAGTGTGCTGGCCAAAAATATAGTTTTATTGCATTAATTGGGATTGTTCTCATACAAATTCCATTTCATTGGGGTTCTTTTTTTTTGGCAAATAGTATGTACTAAAAGCAAAGGAACAAAAATAAAATTTGGTGTTTTTTCCATCCTTTCTTTTAAAAATAACATGAAATAATATAGACAATGTCGTTAACAATGCATATGCCATTTCAAATGAAAGCATATCCCTACTGCGTCCATGAAGGAATATGGCAGCTTAGTCTTGAAGGAACTGACAGAGAGGTGCTGGAAAATAGTAGGGTATTTTCATCAAAGCATGAAAGGTAGGCAGCAGCTGCATGAGAAGCAGGAAGACACCGGGCATCTCTGCCTCGACTCATTCAGGATGTAGGCACCAGAAAGAATTCTACCTATTTAATGCTGCAAAGGTTAGTGAAACAAAGAACAGTTCCTCATGACTTGTTTCTGGAAAGCAGATAGGTGGGGATTTCCCCCTGGGGCATCATAACTGTCTGCAGATGATGCAGATGGCACTATAATAATAATGAATAGTAATAATAATAGTAATAATCCAGGTCCCAGGTCCATTTTACAGAGGCAGTGAATAGAGTAGAATAAGGTACACAGTAAAGCAGTTATTTATATAATAAGAATATTTTATATAAGAGATATAAGCTTAGCTGTATATGTTACAAATCTGTAGCAGACAGAGAAATGGAGAGACAGAGAGAGAGAGCAGGAAAGTGTGCGTGTGTGTGTGTGTGTGTGTGTTTATGTAATCGGTGTGCCTCGTGATCTTTGACAGTCCCATTTATCATTATGTTTTTATGGCTCTCATCTACATCTGCCTTTGAAGTGGCCTGTCCTTTTGAAGTGAAGGTCTTTTGGTCTTCACTCCTACAGTAAGTGCAACTTCCAGGATGGAAAGAGACATACTCTTCCTTTGAAGTATAAAGAAGTGATTGGAACAAATGTATCTTACAAATGAGGGGGGTCAGCAATATTAATACAACATTATCCAGAAAATCATTGGGCTTAGTCATGTCAGGCTCAGGCCTGCTATTATAGGTAAGCCATGTTATTGATATAAACCTCCCTCTATTGAATCTCCCTAAATTTCCAAGTGGCAGGAGGACTGAGTGCACAGTTATTGGGTAGGGTAGGGTGGACCGTTAAGCTCTTGATCACCATATAATCTCTACCTACCCTATACTCACCATGAGAACCAGTTGGTCCTATTGTATCCTGTAGCTTTATTTCTTCTTCACCTATAAGATACACGCTACACAACACAGCACCTCGCTGTGAAATCCAGTAAGCTAGCTGTTATAACTACAAATCCATCCCCCCTTTCGTTATTAATGTACATAACAAGATTATTGAATTAAACCCTTGTTATATCCTCTCCCACAGTTATTAATATAAAATGTTTGTCTGTTCATGTGAACCGTTGTTATTCTTGGATTCCGGAGAGAAGGCCTGAGCCGTCTCCCATAGTTATTAATGTAAACCGTTTTGACTATTCATGTAAACTGTTGTTATACCTGTAAACCGGAGTGAAGGCCGGCGCCAAACTTCGGTATATATAAAACATACAAATAAATAAATAAATAAACCAATGCCCACAGTTTTGGCCCTCAGAAACTTGCTGTGTTGAATCCATCTGCTACTCTTGCTATGTCTACCAATTTGCTCTTTGTGCCCTGCCTGTCTCCTGGTTTAGCTCCATGCTGTGTTGTTCTGCCACCATTACTGCCCAGCCTGCTCCTGGCCCTCTCATGGTGCCCCTGAGAACTCCTGACACTGCTGGTACCCTTTTGCCCTGCACTCAGTGCCTTGGGGTATTCATGACATGTATGTGTGCTGCCTTACTTTCACTTTGTGCCTTGGGGATTTGATGCCACTCTTCTTGCTGCCTTACCCCTCAACTCTATACCTTGAGGTATTTATGCCACTCTTGGTGCCAATTTGCTTCTCTTTTGGCACCTTGGGCTGTTCATGCCACTATTGTTTGTACCAATTGGCTCTCTTTAGGTGCCTTGGGATTTTTGCCACTGTTATCGATGCTGCTTTGCCCTTTCATGCTGCTTTTGGGTGTTCATGCCACTGTTGATAGCCCACATTGCCTATCTTTTGAAGCCTTGGACTGTTTGTGTCAGTGTTGATACCGCTCTGCTCCTCTTTTGCTTTGGATTGTTCATGCTACTGTTGTTGGTGCCCCTTACTTCTCATGCCAGTGTTGTGTGTGCAATTTGACCCTCTCTAAGTACCTTGGGATGTTCTTGTCACTGTTATGGTGCTCCTTTGCCCTTCTCGCAGTGATTTGTTCTGTTTAGGACACTGTTCATTCTGCACCCATTGATGCCACTCTTGGTGACACTTTGCCTCATTCTTACAAGTAGATTTGAAAAGCCTTGCGTGCACCAAAACCAGGTGATATGCGCACAAGTCGGGCCAGCACATATTTGCCTCTATGCGTACAAATACATTTTCCCGAAAGAGGGAAAAGGCATGGGCGTGGTTGGGGCAGGGCATGGGCATTCTTGGATTTTAAAATGAAAGTAGCACGCACATACTTATGCACACAAGCGCGCGCCGGGGTCCCCTACCATGTAACTTTACTTCCACTATGGATGGTATATAAGTCAGAAAACAAAAATAGTAAAGAGGTGAGCAGGGTTTTAAATGTCAGGGTTAACAGGATAAAAGGAAGGCAATTAAACTAGGGGGTTTAGAAGACATCGTTTGCCTGAGTGAACTTGAAACGAACTGGGAAAACTGGTAATTGTGTCAGCACATGTGTCTACTAAAATCCCCCCACTTTAGCAGTAGAAGTGGCATTTGTATGTATAGGCTTGTGCCTACTTAAAATTGTGCACACTTGTGCCCACGCTCAGCCTATTCTATACCATGCACGCACATGCACAGGGATGTTATAAAATGGCATTGTCCCTGGGCACGAGCTGGCAAACACGCACCCATGTGCGCCCGCGTGGTTTTTTGGAATTCTGTTCCTCTGCTGCTGATGCCTATCTGCAAGTTTCATCAAAATTGGAAAATAGGATGCATTGCTTCCCCCATTGACTTTAATGGGAAACGAATGAACAAATGACACAAATGCATGAAAAAAAATTGTTTAAAATGAACAAACTGAATCATGGAATGAACAAAATAAATCATGGTTTCAAACTGAAATAATAAATCAAACTGAGCATTTTTTTCAATGCACCTCCCAACTAGATGAGAGGTGGGGCTGACAGAAACTGGTTATGTTGGGCAATTACCCTCAACAAACAAAGTTAGTGGTGAAAAACAAAATGTGTATATTTCATAAGGTTACCAAAAAAGAATACATACAACAAATGGGGTAGGTTTCAGGATATCTAGAGTAAAGAGAAAGGAAGGAGGAATACCTGAAAGGCTATAAGAACAAACATTCATATTCTAGGTAATACAATTCCAGACTTGCAAACAATAAAGGCAGAGGCAGACCTAAATATTGTGCTTATCTGAGGAATGTGGTTCAGTGAGTTTTAGGTCTGCGATCTAGCCTTACCGGGCTATAGGTAGGCAGAAAAAGGGGAGGAGAAGGCAACAGAAATGCAAAGGATATGGGGAAAGGAAAAGGCACCATGGGTTGCCTTAGAAAGGGGAGATGTCTCTTACATCTACATTGGCACAGAGAGGTCTAGTCAGAGATCTAATTAAAGTCAGATACAAGATTTAATTGAAGGGGGAGGAGCTGTTGTGGGAGATTTTAATCTGCCAGATGTGGCTTGACTTATCCCATCTGCAGAATCATTTAGAAATGGAGTGATCCTAGACTCCCTTCAAGAGGGTCTCCTCTGGCAAACAGTAATGGAACCCATGAGGGAGGAGGAAATGTTGGACCAAGTACTTATAAATGGAGACAGGGTTTCGAATGCTCAGATAGGATGTCACTTGATCTCCAATAATCATCATCACATGTTATGGTTTAATATAAGAGCCACAGCAGAGATGGGTCAAACAAAAGATGAAATCCTGAACTTCAAGGTCTATCAACTTTTTTTAAAATGGAGGGGTTCCTTAAGAAAGTGCTGGCAGGGTAGGAAGTTGTTTGTGAAGGGTAACAACAGTGGGCTAAAGTGAATGGAGCTATAATAAGGGTAGCAAATCTTTGTTGGGAAGGCAAATGAAAGTATGAGAAGAAGAGACGGGTATCGTTTTCCAATGAAGTAGCTGAAAATGCAAGGCAAAAAATGTTTTACAAAGTATAAGGAATCCCAGAAAAGGGAGCCCAATGAAGAATATCTGGTAAAACTGAAAAAAGTAGGAAAGTAGACAGGATGGCCAATGTGTTTGGAAGTAAAGATAACTAAGGCATTAAAATGAGGCAACAAGACTTATTTTCAGATATCAGTGAAAGAAGGAATGGCTAAGAGCAGGAAAGGAGAAACTTGTGAAGGGTGACAGACAAGGCAAAAGCAGAACAGTTAAATAAACACTTCTGCTCAGTATTCACTGAAGAAGCATTTGGAGAAAGATCACAGATTGTTGACAGACGTATATATGGCAGTGAGGTAGATGCCACACATTTCATCAGGTTTGTACATAGAGAGCAAAGCTGAAAAATGGACAAATCTAAGGGGCTGGATGGGATACATTCTAGGAAATTAAGGTTGCTCAGAGAGGTTCTGGTGGATCCACTGAAAGATCTGCTCAATAGATATTTGGAGATGGAAGTGCTTCCATGAAATCGGAGAAGGGTGAATGTCCCTCTTCATTACAAGGGGTGACTGAGAAAAGGCAGAAAATTACAGGCAGATCAGTCTTACCTCTGTGTTAGAAAAATGAATGGAGAATACACTGAAGAAAATGCTAGTGAAGTATCTCAAATCCAGCAGGTTGCAGAATCCAAGGCAGCATGGTTTTACCTGAGAGAGATCATATCAAACAAACCCATACATTTCTTTGACTGCATAACCAGAGAACTAGATAAAGGCCATGTGCCTTGTTTTCAGTGGTACTGGCAATTTATTTGCATTATTTATTTATTTGTGTTGTTGGGTTTTAAACTGTTTATTCTACAGTGCTTTAGGTGACCTAAAATGAGTCAAGTAGGCATTTTATAAGTAAGTATTTTTAAATAAGTAAATGTTATATACTTGGGTTTCAGCAAAGCCTTTAATACTATCCCACACAGTAAGCTAAATAAATAAACTGAGAAGCTCGGGGTTGAGCCTTAAGGTAGTGGACTATAGGGATGTGTAGAAGGAAAAAATTTGTTTCGTTTCGTTTTTTGTTTCACTGGGACCCAAATTCTTTTCATTAGTTTCATAGTGGAAAAATCCAATTCGTTTATTAGTTTCATTTGCTTTTCGTTTTCCATTAAAGTCAATGGGAGAAGTATTTGCAGCCTATGTTTGGCTGCAGAATTGGGGTTTTCTTATCAATTCTGATGAAACTTCAGAACAAGAAAAGAGCTCCAAGGTACTTAGACTGTGGCAAAGTGGCACCAAAGTGGCATGAATAGCCTAAGGCTCTGTAAAGGGGCAAAGGGTTACCAGGAGTGGCAAGAGTGCTTTAACAGAGGTGCAAAGCAGCAGCAAGAGTGTCAAAAACACATCACAGCTTCAAAAGAGAGCACCGATAACAGTTGCATGAACCCTCGAAGGCAGCACGACAGGCAAAGTGGCAAGACAAGTGGCATCAACATCCTACAGCACAATGAAGGGGGAACATAGCAAGCAGAAAGGGTGTCAGAAAAAACCTCAAGGCACCGATAAAGGGACAAAGAAGCAGAAAGACTAGCATCAACACACTGAGGAACCATGATAGTGGCAAGAACACCACAAGGAGTAGAGTGAGTCATCTGGTGTATGGCAGCAAGGCAGAGTGGCAGAAAGTTGATAGGGGCAAGACAGGCTGGCAGAGTGGAGGTAGTCTGGTCCCTGTAGTTTTGATGCCTACTAGGGATTTGGATTAAAAGAACACCACTGTACCAATATATGTGAGTGTGGAAAACTACACACACACACACACAGTGTAGTGCCTTGCTGTACACTACAACTGAGACTGCTGTATATGCACAAAAAAAAATGTAAACTCCAGATGCCTATTGGGGATTTGGAGTATAAGAACACCGCTGTACCAATATATGTGAGTGTGGAAAACTACACACACACACACACAGTGCAGTGCCTTGCTGTACACTACAACTGAGACTGCTGTGTGTGCACAAAAAAATGAAACTCCAGAGAAAGACTGGAAGCCTGAGCAAGCACAATTCCTAGTGATGCTGCTTGTTGTTTGAAAATGCCAACTCCCAGACAGCTACTGCAACTCTCACACTTTCTCCCACCCATACCACCCATACCCTGCCTGCAACCTACCCCAGGGGTGTAAGATCAGTAGCAAAATTCCATTGCTGGCAGCTTGTCTCACTGGGAGAGACAGAGAGACAATCTGAGTTCAATAAAAAAAAAGTGCAGTAAAAAAAGCCTGGCTGGCACAGCAGCAAAAACTAACAAATATATTTTTCAATGGGAAATTCTATCAAAGTAGCAAGCAATAGCACTCGGAGATTTGAGACACTCGGAGAGAGCTCAAAAGCAACAACCTTCTCAGAGAAAAGCCAAGAAAAAAGTACGTGGCGCGGCGCATGCTTAAGGTAGAAATACAGCAGGAACAACATCACAGAGCACTGAGAGCAGCGATTGGCTGAATTAGAAAAATGCTTCGCTCTGATAAGTTGGCATTCTGGTCTCCTTGCCAACCTGTCTGACCCATTCTATGAAAGGGCTGTGAGGTCACTTATGACTCACAGGAAAGGACTGGTTGTTGCTATGGATACTCCCACATGGCATTCTCCTATTTCAAACAGCTGCTAAGAAAGCACTGCAAACCAAAAGAATGAAACTAATATATGTTTCATTCGTGGGGGATCGCCATGCATTTCGCGAACCCACAAATCAAACGAACGGGGACTTATTAGTTGCGGATTGCACATTCGTTGAAAACGAATGCACATCCCTAGTGGACTGGATTAGAAACTGGTTGAGTGATAGAAAACAGCGTGTAGTAGTAAATGGAAAGAAGCATGCCTAATGGATTTTTCCTGGGGACTGTTCTGTTCAGTAACTTTGTGAGTGATATTGCAGATGGGTGAGAAAGGAAAAATGTTTGCCTTTTTGCAGATGACTGAGTGGACGCCCCTAAGGACATAGACAGAATGAGAAGTGATTTAAAAGTGGTGTGAGCCAGAGGGATGCTAGGGTATATGGAGAGACAGAAAGAGAAGAAAAAAGTAGGCAATGATGCCTCTGTCTTTTGTGAGACCTCATACAGAATATTATGTTTAATTTTTAATGCTGGGTATTAAGGTCTGTGGGAGGTCTTGAACCCTTGGCCCTGGAGATATGGGTCTGAAGCTCTAGTAGAGAGCTTCTCAATTAGTGGGAACAGAAAGAACAGCTCATATTGTTGGTCTTCAGGTATCTGTAGGTGGAGTTTCACAAAGCAGGTTGTCATTGGTTAGCAGGTAGATCCACCATGCCTGCCCAGCTTCTTTTAAATGATAGCAAGCAGGGAGTTCCCTGCTGCCACAATGTCATTTGTTTGCAGAGGACAGGGTCTGAGCTGGGTCACGCTGGATAGATAGGGCTGTGCTGGATCTTCCCCTTTGCCTATCTGGTAAGAGAATACACATTACTGGACTATCGTGTTTGGTTTTCAACAACCTGTAAGCCAGGAAACCCATGTTATATTCTGAACTGTTGTTGCTTCTATTAAACAAGTTGACTTAGGGAATAGCCACTGCTATTAATTGCATCAGTAGCATGGGATCTTCTTGTTGTTTGGGTAATTGCCAGGTTCTTGTGGCCTGGATTGGCCACTGTTGGAAACAGGATGCTGGGCTTGATGGACCCTTGGTCTGACCCAGCATGGCAATTTCTTATGTTCTTATGTTCTTAAACCTTATTGAAAAGTGTGACTGGTACATGGGATTTGAGTCAGACCTTGATACTGAACCCTTGAAAGGATAAGAAACAGGGCAGAGACGGTCCAGAGAAAGGCCAACAAAATGATGTAGGTTATACACCAAAAGACATAAGAGATGAGATTTAAAGACCTAAATATGTATACCATAAAGGAGATGAAAGATGGGAGATATGATAGAGATATTCAAAATGCCATCATAGATATAAATAATGTACAACAAGCAAAACCTTTTTCAGAAGAGAGAATACTCTAGAGCAAGAACTCTTAATGTGAATATACAAGAGGGTAATCTCAGAAAGGGTGATGGATACATGGAATAGCATCTCAGTGGAGGTGATAGAGATAAAACTAATAACAGAATTCAAGAAAGCCTGCGTTGAGTATAGATGATCCCTAGTTTCAAAGAAATGAAAGCCAGAGATCAGCTGGGGTTTAATCGCACTGCTGGGGAATAAAATTAGCCAGATTAGATAGGCCTAATGGTCCTATTCCTGTTATATTGGCAGAGAACCAGAGAGAAGAACTAAGTAGACTGGGTGGACCAATTGGCCATCACTCTTACTATGTTATAAAAATTAATGGTCTCAAACAAGACATGAAACTTACAAAAAAACGGAAAACAGTAAGTAGTAAAGCCAAGTGAAAATTTGATTAGATCAGAACAGCCACACTCTCTGGCTTCTATAGTAA
Organism: Rhinatrema bivittatum; assembly: GCF_901001135.1. Classification (NCBI taxonomy): domain Eukaryota; kingdom Metazoa; phylum Chordata; class Amphibia; order Gymnophiona; family Rhinatrematidae; genus Rhinatrema; species Rhinatrema bivittatum. The sequence continues at coordinate 406,065,653 of NC_042616.1, read as the reverse complement.
TCATCACTTCTGAAGAACACTTTGCTACATAGCTCAAAAAGTGAAGCAATTAAAATATCTATTTGATCCTCAAGTACCTTCTGCAAAAATCACATCAGTACCCCAGATTTTAATTTTACCATATATTAAATCTAACCTCATTTAAATTGAGTCTCAACCTGTATGAGCCTAATGAACTTTTCCCAAGAAATTAACATCTCATTCCTGAGTCGTCTGTTCTGAATGTTCAAGTATAGAACATCTTAAGCTGCACGCCAAGTCAATGGCACCTGCCAAATCTAATTGGAGTAGTATTCTGACCCTAGAAATAGCTACATCAATACTAACTTAGAATGTAGAGGTCTTGCATGGACAAAAGGTGCTAAAGAAATCCAAATTATTATTGTTATGTTATAAAAATTCACCCTCTCTGTTATACCTTCGGCTTATACTACTGCTTTGAATATTAATAAAAAAAATATAGCTTTTATTTTAACACAGTTTCTTCTTTCTTCTCATCATGATATCTTGTGATGGGTACTGATGATGTCACAAAAAGAAAGAACACAGATTGAACTTCAAACGATTAATTTGTCTGCCCCATATCTGCTTCTGTAAGTGGAATTTTAACCCACAAATTAATAACATGGACATACAGCAGGAGTAATGACATACACTTACAATATATTAGGGATCCGTTCATGCGTTCCATTCTTATTCGTTTCCTGGCTAAAATTTAATTTACAACCCCCCACCCTCCTGACCCCACCAAGACTTACCAAAACTCCCTGGTGGTCCAGCGGGGGTCCAGGAGCCATCTACTGCACTCGGGCCATCGGCTGCCAGTATTCAAAATGAAGCCGATAGCCTTTGCCCTTACTATGTCACAGGAGCTACCGGTGCCATTGGTCGGCCCCTGTTACATAGTAAGAGCAAAGGCTATTGGCGCCATTTTGAATACTGGCAGCCGGCGGCCCAAGTGCAGGAGATGGCTCCCGGACCCCCGCTGGACCACCAGGGACTTTTGGCAATTCTTGTGGGGGTCAGAAGGGTCTGTCAAGACTTGCCAAAAGTCCCTGGTGGTCCAGTGGGGGTCCGGGAGCGATCTTCTGCACTCGGGCCTTCGGCTGCCGGTAATCAAAATGGCGCCGATAGCCTTTGCCCTTACTATGTCACAGTGGCTATCGGCGTCATTTTGAATACCAGCAGCCGACGGCGTGAGTGCAGTAGATGACTCCCTGACCCCTGCTGGACTACCAGGGACTTTTAGCAAGTCTTGGGGGGGTCAGGAGGGTGGGGTATTGTTTAAATTTGCTCCTTTAGACGGCCGAATAATTCGGTGAAGATTTGTTGTATTCATGGGAATCGTAATACGTTTCACTTTCCCACGAATACAACGAATATGGCCCTATACATTGAGGATTGCCAATACGTTGCAAATGAATGCACACCCCTACAATATATGACCAAAACAACTGTAGTTCCACAATGGATGGATTGGTTGAGCAGGCAGTGCACTGTCCCTGTTCACAGTTTTGACTGGATTTTCAAGTCAATTATAATCCAGTTTGAACTGATATCAGAATTCTTACAGGTGACTTGGATTTGTCAGCCACCACTTGATTTGAATTTTAAAATTTGTAATTGGTTTAATGCGAGCCCATTCACAGATTAGTGTGAACTCAGACATTCGGTGTGAACTGACACTGATTTTTCCAGCTTGCCAAGTGGGAGGTGGGGGACTGCTCAGGAAGATTAAATGGGAAATAGAAGCAGGTCTCCCAATCAGTGACTTTTAGCTGCCATTTGTTAGCCGTTAGACATTTGGACTTCATTCATCCCTGGAGATCCGAGCCTCCAGTAAGCAAATAGTGGTATCCACTGTCATAAAAAGAAATAGTCAGTTGCCATTTGGAGTGTTTTTAAACTCTCAAAAGATCTTGAAGCCTCCCCTCCATACTCCCCCCCCCAAAAAAAACCAAAACAAAACAACAACAATATTTTCAAAGCATGCAGACGATGGGGCCTGTCTATACTCCCCATTACTGGCTCTGCTCTGGCATGCCCATTAATGACTATTTATTCACCTATTTATCCACAGTTTTCATTTTCTTTTTTTCCTTTCATTTTTCAGACGGTTGCTTCCCCTTGACACAGCTTATCAGCGAAACACAGCTCGTGTTGGGGGTTGGAATCCTTGCCCCGTTCTGTTACTCTGGCAGCTACTATTTATTACTTGGGCTTCTCTGGAAAATGTTTGGTTCTGGAATTTCAACAAATATATTTTCTTTATGCCTTTGGATTGTGGGCATTGATCCTTGCTACACTCTCCTTTATATTTTTCAGATTTTCCCTTCATTTACTTTGCTATTTAGTCACCTAGGTACATGTGGGGGTAAGAGGCCTTTCTTCCCTGAGGCCTCTGTCCTGAACAGATTTCCTCTGGCTCAGAGCAGGAGTACGTCTGGGTAGCCTTCCTTTTGCCATTAGTTGTTTCTTTTCCTCCCATGGAAAATCATGGGAGCCAGCCCACGCCAGATTATTTCCTTTTCCTCCACTCCATTCCATAAAAAAGAAGAATCATAAAAAAGTCTCCGGAAAAAACTGCAATCAAATTGCAGTTTAGAGCTGTTTCTGAGTTGACTTTCAAAGAGCCAGTGCTGGTAAGGCCTCAGCACATCGAGCACTGGTCTGTTGAAACCAGCGCTGACAGTCCATGCGTGCTACACAAATATCTCAATATGCTACCACTCCCGCCTAAAATCCTACATTTCATTTTCGGTTACTTTGAAATCTTAAATGCTGGCTCTTCCTGATCACTGCTGTGGCCAGTTTTTAACCATGTTTACTCTAATGAATATATTTCCTTACGTCTCTAAATTTCTCTTGTCTGTGTATCTTTAGACTGTAAGCTATATGGAGCAAGGGCTATCAATTCTGTGTGTCTGGTATCTGCACAATGCTGTATACATCTGGTAGCACTAAAGAAATCAGTAGTACTAGTATTATTCTTCCACCTTTTTTCTAGGGAGAACTGATGTCAACCAAGCATCAACCTTGGACATCTGGAAAAGAATAGAGATCTATAAATAGGGAAATAGTTGCGCGTCCCGTCCGTGGTAGGCCCGCACCCAGGCCTGCTCACTTTGCTCCTGCGCTGTCGGGGCCCATGCCATCCTCTCCCACTGCCACTGCAAGCTCCTCCCGTCTGCAGCGCTCCAAGACGGCATCTCCCAGGCCCTCCACGTCAGGCCTAGCTCCACGCTGGGCCACAGTGTTCTCTCCAGAGCCAGCCCCGCCCCTAGGCATGCCCTTGGCCCTTTAAGGGGCCAACAGTGGGAACCAGCTCCGTGGCGCAGCCTGATGACATCACGTAAACCTCATATAAAAGCGAGGTCCTGTCCCCCAGGACCTCGCCTTGGCAATCGGGTTGACACCATGGTGTTATTTGTTTGCCTACTCTGTGTTCCAGTGTCTCCGTGTTCCAGTGTCTCCGTGTTCCAGTGTCTCCTTGTTCCAGCGTCTTCCTATTCCTGAGTTTCCGTGTGTTCCTGCATCCGTCCCAGGTAGTACCCCTTTGGACTTACCTCTGGTACTGACCTTTACCTGCCTGACCACTCTCTTCCCTGCTGCCTGGAACTGACCTCTGCCTGCCTGACCATTCTCCTGTCTGCTGCCTGGAAGTGACCCTCGCTTGCCTTGACTATGCTCGGACTGACCTTGGTACTGACCCTTGCTTTGGCCGACTACTTCTGAACTGATACTCTGGCTCTGACCCTTGCGCTTCTCTCGGACACTCTCTTCTGCCCTACTGTGACTACCAGACCAGCCTGCTGGGAATCCACTTGTGGCTTCCACCCGACTAGACCCGCAGGCGCTGCCTGTCATGCCTGGAGGACCTTCCTGAACTAAGACCTCCCTGAGGTCTCCGGAGCTTCCAGTTCGGGTCTAGTCCATCCTATCTGCATTAGCCGCGCACCCTTGCTCGTGGTGGGCACACCTCTCCGCTACCTCTCCGGGAGACCTTCTGAGGCCCACCTAAGTCCAGGCGGTCCGGTTACCCAAGGGCTCAACCCGCGGAATCCCCAGACTGTTATTGGCGAAGCTCCAGTTAGCCTCTGTCTCCTCGTGTGCTCCACCTCCTGGTGGTAGGCGCTCTCTGGATCCGACCAGAGGGCCGTACCAAACCTGCACCAGGCCAAGGGTCCACCTCCAGCGCAACAGAAATAAGGCAGATAATGTATTCTTAGAGAAGTTCATTTTCAGTTTCTGTTTTATTTTCCCTGGGAATTTCAATGTTCTAACAAAAAATATCTTTGCAAAAGTAATTTTTCCACTGATTTTTTTTTTTTTTAATAATATTGTGCAGTTAGTGTAGCTGGGTTAGTGCTGGGTTAGTGCAGTTAGTGTAGCTGGGTTTTAAAAAGGTTTGGATAAGTTCTTGGAGGAGAAATACATTACCTGCTATTAATCAAGTTTACTTAGGGATTAGCCACTGCTATTAATTGCATCAGTAGCATGGGATCTTCTTAGTGTTTGGGTATTTGCCAGGTTCTTGTGGCCTGGTTTGGCCTCTGTTGGAAACAGGATGCTGGGCTTGATGGACCCTTGGTCTGACCCAGCATGGCAATTTCTTATGTTCTTAAATTCCCAGGAAAAATAAAATACTGTAACTAGATGCAAAGGTCTCTATGAATTCTGTAGCACAGAGCAGGGAGGGCCTGTTTTGCTGCATCAAGGGGAGGGGGGGGGGGGGCAATAACAAATTTGTTCAATTGCCTTTCTACATCCAATCAAAGCAATGTACAATCTTAACCCTTTGTCTCTCTCAGCTGGGGATGACAGTGACGGCCTTGACTTTGGGGGTTCACTGGCTCGGGAGCCGCCCCTCCCACAGGACTGCGGTGTGGTGGCTGGAGCCTTCTTTGTGCTTCCTGTTGCTTCACTGGCCCCCTCTCTGTTTTCCCGGCTCCACAGCAGCAATTGCAGGTGGTGCCATAACCCAGGCTTCAACCTGTTTTGTGGGTGACCCACCAAAGCATCCTCTGCCCTGCCCCTGAATTGCCGGCCATCTCCTCTGCAGCGAGAGTCTAGTGGCAGAGATCCTGCTGCTCTTCTGTCTCTAGCCTGGCTTCCACTGCCTTCACTGCAGCCACCAGCTCTCCTCCGGTGGCTACTGTTGTAGTTGGGCCTTGGTCCAAGCTGCCGGACCGGACACTGCAGCCAGCTCTAGGACATTAGAGTCAAGCCACCCTGGGGCCATCATCGCCCAGCTTAGGGAGCCATTGCAGGGGCACCTGGAATGCTCCAGTTCAGGTAAAACTTGTTTTGGATTTTTTTAGTTTTTCTACCTGTTTGAACTGGCACTGGGGGCTGAAGGGGAAGGGCATAGTGAGGGACACGGGAGGCAGAGGTCAGGGGGAGAGGGACAAAGGGGGAGGTGGAGGTGGGGATGGGGATCAGCCCTTGGAGGGGGGCCATGGATGGTGGTGGTCGGGGCATGGGGGAGGGAATCATGGTGTGGGGGGGGGAGGTTGGGCAGAAGGCATGGGTTAATTTCAGTTTAATTCCCGTTAATACCTTTTAATTTCTTGTTAACTTGTTTTAGTTCAGCTAAAGTTATTGCTAAGGTTTCCTGTAACAAACAATAGGAAAACATTGATGTTTCCAGCACCATATATTTCTCTGTAAACCGATGTGATATGTCAGATCAAATGTCGGTACATAGAAATAAATAAATAAATAAATAAATAAATAAATAAATAAAATTTGTTTTATTTATTTATTTAAAAAAAATTTCTATACCGTCACTAAGTTAGGTACCATCATAACGGTTTACAATAAGGCACAAATATTAATATTGGAAAAGATTATGAATTCTATCATTATACATGTGCCAAGACTTTACGGTAACAAAGTAGTTATAAAAACTCATAATTGGATGTGTTATGTTATGTCCGTTTATTTTGAGCGGGAATAAAAGAGAAACTATGTCATCTTATTCTAGATATTTGAGATTAAAGATTAAAATAGAATATGTACCCGTGTTGATTTGGGTAGTGTGTTTAGGGTGTGCTGCCAATCGCTTTTCTTTTTCCCTGTGTTCTACTCTCCTTTCTCTTTGTTGTATGCCTGTTTGTATAACCATATTTTAAAATGTTTTCTGAAGGTTTTGATGTCTCTTTGTAAGCGGATCTCGACGGGCATGGAGTTCCATAGCATAGGACCAACTAAGGACAGCGCTCTTTCCCTTACTTGGGTTAGTTTGGCTGTTTTGATTGAGGGGATGGACAGTAAAGCTTTATTAGCTGATCTTATGACCTGGATTGGCCACTGTTAGAAACAGGATGTTGGGCTTGATGGACCCTTGGTCTGACCCAGTATGGCATTTTCTTATGTTCTTATGTTCTTATGCGCCACTTTCCGAGAGGGGATTGGGAAAAGTCCAATGTTTGTGGAACGGAGGTTCCTTTGGGGGATGTGAAAGTGTAATGCAGCATTTAGCCAGTCAGTCTTATCATTGTGAAGTGTTTTGTGTTTGAGGATTAATGCTTTGTACTGAATTCTATATGGAATGGGCAGCCAGTGTAGTTCTTTAAGGATTGGTGTAATGTGATCCGATCTTTTGCTGTTTGTAAGTGTTCTTGCAGCAACATTCTGTAATAGCTGGATTGGTCTAAGGGTGGCTGCTGGGAGGCCCAATAGTAGGGTATTGCAGTAGTCGAGTTTTGAGAAAAGTATGCTTGAAGTACTGTTCAAAAGTCTTGGGTGTATAGAAGCGGTTTGAGTTGTCTTAATACCTGGAGCTTGTAGTATCCGTCTTTTATCATGGTTTTAATGTGTTTTTTGAGGTTTAGTTCACTATCTAGGATGATCCCTATGTCTTTTACTGTAGAGACTATTTGCTTTTTTGATTGGCATAATTTGAAATCGGGGTTTGGTAATGAGGAGAGTTTGGATATGTATAGGATTTCCGTTTTATTGTGGTTGAGAGAGAGGGACATTTGTGATAGTAGGTGCCTTATTGCTGATAGAGATGTATCCCACAGTTTTAGTGTATTCTCGAGGGAGTCTTTTAGGGGGAGTAGAATTTGAATGTCATCTGCGAATACAAAGTAGGATAGTCCTAGTCCACTCAAAAGATTACATAGAGGCATCATGTATATGTTGAAGAGAGTAGATGATAGGGCTGAGCCTTGTGGGACGCCATGCGGGAGGGGTATCTGTTTGGATTCTGCCAAGTTTATTCTTACTTTGTACGATCTGTCAGATAGGTATGATTTGAACCAGTTGATCGTGATGTCGTGTAGGCCAATTTCTCTTAGTCTATTTAACATTATTTTGTGGTTAACGATGTCAAATGCTGCGGAAATGTCAAGTAAAATGAGTAGATAGGAATAACCACTGTCTAGTCTTCTGAGGATTGTGTCAGAAAGGGAGAGTAGCAGAGTTTCTGTGCTAAAGAACTTCCTGAAGCCATGTTGGGCCGGGAATATATTATGGGTTTCCAGATGCTCAGAGAGTTGTTGGTTAACAATTTTTTCAAGGATCTTGGCTATGAAGGGCAGATTAGAAATGGGTCTGAAATTTGCTGGATCGGATTCATCTAGCTGAGGTTTTTTAAGGATAGGCTTAATGATGGCATATTTTAGGTTATCTGGGAAAATACCTTGTTCAAGTGATAATTTGACTATGTCAGCTATGGGTTTAGCAATGATGTTAGAGACTTGTTTTAGGATTTTTATAGGAATGGGATCGAGGGGGATGTGCAGCAGGATTTATTTTTCTAATGATTGCATCAATTTCAGTTGATGCAACGTTATCAAATTGTATCCATTTGATGTCTGGTATGCTTGATAGTTTTGTCGTTTCTTCGTTCATGTTGGGGTTCTTTGCGATTAGATTTGAAATTTTGTCACTGAAAAATTGGGCTAATTCCTGGCAGGTGTTTGTTTCATTAGTATTTCTGGGTAAGTTTTGAATTGGTTGTGTGAGATCATTGACATATGCAAATAGGGTTCTGGGATTTAATTGATAGTCATGTATTTTCTTTGCGTAGAAATCTCGCTTGGCTTTCTCGATGTCTGTTCTGTATATATATAGAATGGTTCTGAATCTGTCTTTTAGGTGAGGGATTGGGTTTCTCCTCCATTTTTCTTCGGCCTGTCTTAATGTGCGTTTGATATTTTTCAATTCGGGTGTACACCATGGGGCTTTATATTTGGTGGATGGTTTAATTTCTTTCCTGATGAGTGGGTATTTGATCCTTGCGATTTTTGAGTTGATGGTAATACATGAGTTTATGGCGGAGTTTGTGTCATTCTTATTTAAGGATTTCAGGGTGTCTGGAAGAATTTCAATTAAGTCTTCGCTGGTACACGGTCTATTTAATTCAATGTATTTATTGATATTATTTGGTACCATGGGGGGGGGGGGTTTCTAGGTGTAACTTGGTTTGTATTAGTTTGTGGTCTGACCAAGGAATTATGGATTATGTGGGAATTAGTAAACTAAACTAAGGGATATGAAAAAAGTATTTAAATATCTAGAAGACTTCAATAAAGTTAAGGAAGGCAGCATTTTATATAGAAAAGGAAATTAAAGTTTAAGGGTTCATGACTGAAGTTGGAGGCAGTCTCGATAAAATATGAAGGAATGTTATTTTACTGACTGAAACCCGGTTGGGGAGAGAAAGAGCATACTGCCATTGAAATGAACTGCAGCAGGAAGAGACAACATAACATTAGCCACCAGTCTGGAAAAGTCAAAGCAAGAATGGAAAGGTTATCAGACCCCACTACAGTCAGGTGGTTAAACCCCTATTGAATCATGGCTTCAGATTAGGGGATTTATTTTAATAGAAAAAAAAAATTTACAAACAAATATTGGCAAAGTCTTAAATTGCAGAACTTTGATTTAAAAAAAAGAGAGTTGTGTTGGAAATGTACTGAAAGGCAATCTTCGCAAACAGATTATCACCCTGAACGACAAGGGAGGTTCAAAATCCTTGGGTACCTGTTTTTCAGCACAGAGAAGGAGAAAGGCTATGCAAGATAAGAGAGTTTTTAGTTGTCCTTTTGTCATAATTTTGTCTGGGTGTCACCCTTCTGGCAGAAAGGAGGTGGTTCCTCCAGGCTTGGTAAAAGCATATAACTGTTCATGGGCTTAGTGGTGCTGAAGTCACTCTGAGCTACAATCATCACTAAACAATGAGCAAGCCATGAGCCCTAGCTGAGTTTATGGACCCCAAGCAAAGGAAACTCCTCCAGTTGAGAAAGAAAGCTGAGGCCATTGACTGTGCAGAGAAGCTGAATCCCCCCCATGAAGGTACGGACTCCAGTGGTGAATCATAAAAGTGGAGTTTGTTCTTCCAGAAGGGCTAGGATGCAGAAGTGGAGCAGAGGAGACAACATCAGCAGTCTGGATGCAACCAATCTCTCCCCCTTATAACTGGCAGAATCCCCAGCCCAGTTGCATTTCTTTACATGGGTGAGATTTGGGATATAGTGGGAAGAGAGAAAAAGAGGAGGATAACTGTATTGGATCAAAGGGAATGCCACGGTTCTTTCTTTTTTATATGGTGGTATTTTGTGGGGACTAACATCCCAAGTAGTAAAATGTGCTAGTTGATGTCTTGTAGAGCTATATATAGTTGTTTAGCCTGAGAATAATGCCAGAAGAGGATAAATATGCTGTTTGATATCTTGTAGAAATATATATAGTCATGTAATCATATAAAATAAGTATATAGTCATACATATGTTCAGCCCTGTCTACAGTCCCATCTTTTTCAGTTTTTCTTGGGATGAAGGGATGGAAATCCTACCCATGAACACCCTCTTCCCCAGGTGGAGGTAGCGGGTACAAAGCACACAAGGACTGATGGAGCCTGCCCAAGGGGGGCTCCTGTCAGATAGATCCTGGACTCAGGAATGCCCCTGCAAAGTAATTGGTGTGGGGGCATTACATGAGTGTCATAGAAGCTTGGAATAGTCCAGCAGCAGAAATGGTAGTAACAAATCCATGACCGAATTCAAGCATCCATGAACTTGATAGAGTGGTGGGAAGGATAGGGGAGTAGAGAAATAGAGTAAAAAAAAATGGGGGGAAGGTCCTGAGTATGTTTGAGTATGCAAATGTAAGGGGGTTACAGACCTTGAGTATAAGATTAAATTGAGAAGGGATGCTAAAGATTTATTTATTTATTTATTTATTTATTTTACTGTTTTCTATACCGTCGTTTGGAAACACCATCACAATGGTTTACAAATTGCACAGTAAAAGTATAAAATAAGATTATAATTCAAAAAGTTAATAAAAGTTTAAGTAAAATAATAAAATAAATAATGACATCAAAGGATAAAACTTAAAACATAATTACATAAATAAAGCCATTAAAAGAGCATAAAAGAAATCAAATAAAAATAAAACATAAAATCATGGGGAGCTCACGGAGGAGAGTGGAGAACCCGTGGACCCTGCCGCACTCTGAGGGTTAAAACATCTTTCCATGGGAACAGCTGCGAGTACTGAAGCCCGGCACTTGCCTTGGACACCTCAGTGACGTCAGCGGAAGCGTCAGCTGCATAAAAGCTGCAGCGGCGGAGAAAGAACTTTGGGAGCTCACGGAGGAGAGTGGAGAACCCGTGGACCCTGCCGCACTCTGAGGGTTAAAACATCTTTCCTTGGGAACAGCTGCGAGTACTGGAGCCCGGCACTTGCCTTGGACACCTCAGTGACGTCAGCGGAAGCGTCAGCTGCATAAAAGCTGCAGCGGGCGGCGCACCGCCACCGCCGGCGCACTGCCTAAGCCGCGCGCTCCGAAGGGGCGCGCGGCTTGGACCGGCTTAGGCCGGCGAAGACGGGAAGTGGCCCTGAACTCTGCTTAAATTTTTCATCATAGAGACCCCTCCAAACCAGATGTTCTAAGCTACAGAAGTGTGAGTAGTACCAGTTACTTGCTAAATTTATTCCGACTTGAATATTATGCCGCATACCAAGCGAAAGGGGAAGGTTAGGCAGGAAGCCTTAACCCCAGCAAAACCATCCCCTATACAAACAAGACTTACAGGATACTACCCACTTTCAGAACCCTCAACTCTGGAGAACCTAATTGCAGTAGAGGGTGAGAAGCAGGCACCTCTATTGCCAGGTGAAGTCACTCTTAGTCCCGGAGCCCCAACGATCCCAACTACTCCCAGGTGTACAGCTAGCACCAGTGAACCAGGCACAGGTGGTTTACAGAATGCGTTGCTTAATCTGAGCCCGTTTGAGGAGGTAACTGGAGCAAAGAGAGCTACACAGGAAGAAATGGGAAATAAATCTCCCATTTGTCATCTAGAGGAGCAGAGAGTGGGAGGAGTTTTGAAGGTATTCGAACCTCTAGAAAGATCTAAGAATATTGGAACGAAGGACTTGTCAGCCACTGTGATAGAAAATGCTAATCCAGACCTATTTGGAACAATAACTCTCTCTTCCACACCTAATACTATGCCTGAGAGTCCTCGATCAATAACCATGGAGATGCTGTGGCAAACAATGACCTCATTGCAAAATAACATTGTAAATTTAAATACTAGTATCAAAGAAATGCAATCATCTTTATTAAGTATTAATCCATTCAGATCCAAGATGGCTGCACCTCGCGGTTAGGAGCGGAGTGGGTCCTGACTCCTGACTGCAAGCAAAAAATGTTTGCTTTTGAACTACAATGCCTTCCAAAAGGAAAGGAAAAATTAGGGTTTACCCTTCTACGCCCTTACCTTCAACTTCTACAGCGGTGCAGCAGGAAATCATCCGATTCCTAACCTCATCAGTTTTGGAAACTCCAGGAGTCGAGGAGCCCTTGGCGTTTGAGACCGAGAGAGTGGTCTCAACACCGGAGGAGACTACGCTGAGCCCAGATCTGAGGCCAGCTCCGACGCAAAGGACAGGGTCGCAGTTTCAACCCGGAGTATTGAGCGAGGGAACCTCTTCCGGGTTAGATGCAGAGCCAACATCTTTCACCGCTGCCGTTCAGGCTTCACCAGCTATAGCGGCAACATCGGACGAGACGCTCAACACGGAGATACTCAGAGCCGGCCATGAAGAAGGGGCAACAGGGGTAAGTCACGGGAGTAACGTCCTGCAGCTACAAGTGAATACTAGAGATGTGCTTCATTTTTTTCTACCGGGTCGTTTTTCGGTTCGAGTACTTCGTGGTACATTTCGGGTTTTCTCGTTTTGTTTTTTCGAAAAATGAAACGAGGAAACCCGAAAACGGGGCCGAAAAATGAATCAGTAATCGAAGCTAAAAAAAACCCACCCCAAGCACTTAAAAACGTTTTAAAGCATACATATACAACCCCCCCCATCCCGATCCCTCCCCAAGACTTACGAAGATCCCTGGTGGTCCAGCAGGGTCCCGGCTTCTATTTGCCCTCCGTGCCCTCCGTGCCAGTGCAAGCCGCGCGCCTCCGAATAGCCCGAACTACCATGTCACAGGGGCTTTCGGCGCTATTGGCCAGCCCCTGTCACATGGCCATCGGCGCCATCTTGTGCTCCTGACCCCCCCAAGGCTTGCCAATAATCCCTGGGGGTCCAGCAGGGGTCCGGGAGCGATTTCGTTTTCGGCTGCCAGTAACCAAAATGGCGCCGATAGCCTTTGCCCATACTATTTCACAGAGGCTTTCGGCGCCATTGGTCAGCTCCTGTCACATGATAGGAGCACAAGATGGCGCCGATGGCCATGTGACAGGGGCTGGCCAATAGCACCGAAAGCCCCTGTGACATGGTAGTTCGGGCTATTCACTATTCAGCACCATTTTGAGGCGCGCGGCTTGCACTGGCATGGAGGGCACGGAGGGAAAATGGAGGCCGGGACCCCGCTGGACCACCAGGGATCTTCGTAAGTGTTAGGGAGGGATCGGGATCGGGGGGGGGGGGGGTATTAGCTAATTTAAATGTTTGGGGTGGTTTGGGGTGTTTTTTTTTATTTTAAAAAAAAAAAATTGTGCCCCTCTCCCCAGGCAAACCCGAAAACCGAATTTTCCCCGAAATTCGGGGAAAATTCATTTCGGGTTTCGGGGACAACGAAATGCCAACGAAGTAGGAAATTTCGTTGAATTTCCTACTTCGGGCGAAAAACGATACACATCTCTAATACCCCTGAAATTAAGCCCTAAGGATTCCTGAGCGCCCTGAAGTTGTCACTATGGCCGCATTATGGGACCTGATGGTGGGGGTAGCCACCACGGTAAATAACTTAAGCATAAAAGTTGGGAGTTTGGCGTCTCAAAACGCCTTTACGTCTCAAGATTTTCAAAGGAAAGTTGATTTGATGTCAGTCAAAGTGGATTCGCTGGAAAAAAAGGAGCGTGAAAATTTGAAATTTAAAGTTGCTGTTGTCAAAGACAAAAAATTTCTCGCTAGAAGAGTGGAAGCCCTTGAAAACGCTTCTAGACATTTAAATCTTAGAATCCTAAATTTTCCCCGCGTTTTAGGTGAAACCCCGTATGTTTCCTTGAAACGATATCTTCAAGAAGTTTTGGGTTTTGAAGAGACTAATTTACCTGTTATAAACAAGTGTTATTTCCTTAAAGCCTCTACAAACACAAATAGAATTAATTTACAAGAAAATCTGACCGAAATACTAGAAAGTTCATCACTAGAAGTGCTGGATAGGGGTACATTATTAGTTTCCTGTATATCTTTGATGGATGTTCAATCTATAATGAAAAGTTATTTTAGAAAGTTTCCGACTTTAATTCTAGCTGAAAATGTAAAAATCTTTCCTGACCTTTCTTCCATAACACAGGAGAAGTGCAGGGCTTTTTTAAACCTGCGCCAAGAAACAATTTCGCTGGGTTATTCCTTTAAACTAAAATTCCCTTGTAAATGTGTTATAAAGAAAGGTTCAGAAGTAAATATTTTCTTTATTGCTGAACAATTGAAAACTTTCCTGCAATTAAAAATTCCCACAACTTCATCTCCCATAGATGTGTAAAAATTAAGATAACTGTATGAAGGAGTGCAGTCTATTTTCTAAATTTTGGTAATTGTTTACTTATAAGTATCTCTCCAAGTATTGGATCCGGTAAATTATACTATATTGATTTATGGAAAAATAAAGTAAGGAAAATTGAAAATACTGAATGATGGAAATGTATTGAAAAAGTTAAAAAGTTTTCTTTCCTGCTTTATGAAGTTTTCTGTATTTGCAAAAATTTGGTTTTTTGTAATGTTTAAAAATTGATAAAGAATTTAAAAAAAAAAAAGTATTAATCCATTAGTGGTTAGCAATGAAGTTACATTGAAGAAAGTGGAACAAGACATAATAGGGATTAAAAATGTACAGAGTGATATTATAAAAGGTGAAGCAGTGTAAACGAGAAAGGTAGAAAATTTAGAAAATTCTGTCCACTATTTAAATCTTAGAGTGGTAAATTTCCCAGGATGCAAATTAGTTTCACCTAAGGAACAACTGAGAAACTATTTCACTGAAATCTTGAAATTATTGCCTGAAAATCATCCTTTGATTGCCAATGCCTTTTTTTTAGGGATAGGCAATCAAAGAACTAATCAGAATCAGGAAATTCCAGAGGTAACCTTAAATGTCACAGAACTTTTGGAAACTTCATATAGTGAACAAATTGAAAATAGAGGTACCCTTATGGTGAAGTTTATCTCATCTGTTGATAGAGACAGAATTTTGAGATTATTTATGATTAATAGATCCTCTTTATATTTAGGGCAAAAAGTTTGGTGTTATCCTGACGTCTCGAAGGAGAGGCAGTTGAGGAGGAAAAGGTTCATTACCCTGGCAAATATGGCTAGAACATACGGCATCCAGGTTATGATCAAATTCCCATGTAAATGTGTTATGCGTGTGAAAGGAGTTAAATACATATATTATGAACCTGAGTACTTAGAAAGGTATCTAGAAGAGCATAAACATCACAAAGAGGAAGGTGAAGTCCAGAGCCAAGAATAGTTTGGGATAATTATAATTAGTTCTGAAATCTTCTGTATTATGTAAAATAAGTTGAAATTCAATTTTTTTTTGTTTTGTAAAAGTCTTGCTTGGTCTAGCTCCCCAATTGTTTAGTAATTGGACTCCAGGTGAAATCTGATAAGTTGTTATTATGTTTAAAACTTTGTAGTAGTACAATGTTCTTTTGAAACCTGCTATCCAAAAAAAGTCTCAAAGCATTTTGAGATATATATACATGTATGTACTTTATTTTGATTATAAAGTTATAAATAAAGAATTAAAAAACAAAACATAAAATCATAAATACTAAGAAAACACCAACTATTTGCTCTTGGGATCACCTTCCATTTGTTTAAAAGCTTGTGTGTATAGCCAAGTTTTTAAATCCTTCTTAAATTGCTTATAGTCTTGTTGCAGTCTAAGATTTGCTAGCATTGTATTCCAGATTTTTTGGTGCGCAAGTGAGATGGCCCTATCCCTGACTTGTGTGAGATGTGCTGTTTTTATTGACGGAATTGATAATAAGCTTTTGTTTGCTGATCAAAGCGCTCTTTGCGGAATGTGTAAGCGAATTGTAGTATTGAGCCAGCTTGCATGTTCGTCGTATATCAGTTTGTGAAGTGTGCTAAGAACTTTATACTGTATTCGGTATTCTACTGGGAGCCAGTGTAGTTCTGTTAATACGGGAGTGATATGGTCCTTTTTTCTGCTGCTGGTTAATATTCTTGCCGCTGCGTTCTGTAGTATTTGAAACGGTTTGATGGTGGAAGCCGGTAAATCCAATAAAAGTGCATTACAGTAATCGGTACATGTAAATATTAAGGACAGTAGTATAGTTCTAAAATCTGCATGACTCAATAGTGTTTTCAAATGTTTTAATATCAATAATTTCCCATATCCTTCTCTTACCTTCTGTGCTACATGTTGTTTTAGACTGAGCTCATTATCAATTATTTCTCCCAGATCACTTACTTTATCAGACAGTTTAATTGTTAAAGTATCATTGATTACTATTGGTGTTTGAATGATCTGAGATGCCTTTCTTTCTAAATGAATGAATTCGGTTTTATCTATGTTTATCACAAACTCCATTTGTGTTAACAGTTGTTTGATTATATTTAAATACATATCTGCTAGTTTAAAAGTATTGTCGAGGGTATCAGTTATTGGTAAAATCAATTGTATGTCGTCTACATAAAAATAATGAATAATCCCTAACCCTGCTAAAAGATTACAAAGCAGCATCATATATATATTAAAAAGCATAGCTGAGAGTGCAGATTTTTTCTGAAAGCATATTATTTATCTGTAGCTGATAAAAATGGTTCTGTAGGTATGATTCAAACCATTGTATAGTATTGTCGCTAAGTCCAATTTCTTTGAGTCTTTGTAATAATATTGTGTGGTTCACAGTATCAAACACAGATGATAGATCTAGTAAAATCAATAGATATTGTTGGCTGTTATCAAATCCCCTAAGTATTGTATCTGTTAGTGATAATAATGTTTCAGTACTGTAGTGTTTTCTAGGGATGTGAATCGTTTTAGGACGATTAAAATTATCGTCCGATAATTTTAATATCGTCTTAAACCGTTATGGAACACAATACAATAGAGATTCTAACGATTTATCGTTATAAATCGTTAGAATCGTGAGCCGGCACACTAAAACCCCCTAAAACCCACCCCCGACCCTTTAAATTAAATCCCCCACCCTCCCGAAACCCCCCCCCCCAAATGACTTAAATAACCTGCGGGTCCGGCAGCGGTCCGGAACGGGCTCCTGCTACTGAATCTTGTTGTCTTCAGCCGGCGCCATTTTCCAAAATGGCGCCGAAAAATGGCGGCGGCCATAGACGAACACGATTGGACGGCAGGAGGTCCTTCCGGACCCCCACTGGACTTTTGGCAAGTCTTGTGGGGGTCAGGAGCCCCCCCCAAGCTGGCCAAAAGTTCCTGGAGGTCCAGCGGGGGTCAGGGAGCGATTTCCCGCCACGAATCGTTTTCGTACGGAAAATGGCGCCGGCAGGAGATCGACTGCAGGAGGTCGTTCAGTGAGGCGCCGGAACCCTCGCTGAACGACCTCCTGCAGTCGATCTCCTGCCGGCGCCATTTTCCATACGGAAAATGGCGCCGGCCATACGCGTATGGCCGGCGCCATTTTCTGTACGAAAACGATTCGCGGCGGGAAATCGCTCCCTGACCCCCGCTGGACCTCCAGGAACTTTTGGCCAGCTTGGGGGGGGCCTCCTGACCCCCACAAGACTTGCCAAAAGTCCAGCGGGGGTCCGGAAGGACCTCCTGCCGTCCAATCGTGTTCGTCTATGGCCGCCGCCATTTTTCGGCGCCATTTTGGAAAATGGCGCCGGCTGAAGACAACAAGATTCAGTAGCAGGAGCCCGTTCCGGACCGCTGCCGTTCCGGACCGCTACTGGACCCGCAGGTTATTTAAGTCATTTGGGTGGGGGATTTAATTTAAAGGGTCGGGGGTGGGTTTTAGGGGGTTTTAATGTGCCGGTTTTGCGATTTTACGTTTTTTCGATTTTTCACGATTTTTCATGATATTTTACCCCCCCAAACGGCAACAATACGATTCCCTCCCCCTCCCAGCCGAAATCGATCGTTAAGACGATCGAGGACACGATTCACATCTCTAGTGTTTTCTGAATCCATATTGAGAAGGATATAAAATGTTATTAGTTTCTAAATGCTCAGTCATTTGAATTTGTATTGTTTTTTCTATTTGTTTAGCCAAGAAGGGTAGGTTAGATACGGGTCTAGGTTAGATACGGGTCTATAGCTGCTCAATACAGATGAGTCCAAGTTTTTTTCTTTTTAATGGGTTTGATAATCGCTGCCTTTAGTCTATCTGGAAAGGAACCTTCTTTAGGAATAGATTGATAATGGTAGTGCTAAATGGAGCTACAATTTGTTTTAGGAGTTTTAGCACCAGAGTGGGTATTGCGTCAAAATATGGTTTGCAGGGTTTAACTTTTTTATCATACTTTCTATCTCTAATGACGATACTTCTTTGAAATTAGACCATTTAATTAACTCTCTAGTATGCATTTTTATTTCTTGTTTTGGATTAATTTTTATGTTCTCTAATAAATTATCAATTTTCTTTTTGAAGAAGGTAGCAATTTCATCACATTGCTGTTTGGGTAGTTCTTGTGTGTGTTGATTGCTATCATTAGTGAGTTTATTTACTATACTAAAAAGTGTTCTAGGATTATGTGCGAACTTTTGAATTTTTGCTCCATAGTATTCTCTCTTTGTTTTTTCTATCAATTTTTTATAATGTGCAAGAAAGGACCAATAGTTGGTTAGTGTTTACACAGATTTGTTTTTTCTCCATCATCTTTCTTTTTTTCTTAGTATTCTTTTGGCTTCTCTGATTTGTTTATTATACCAAGGATGTTGATTTTTAGCATTTGGAATAGTAATTGTTTTGATAGGATTTATCCTGTCTGCTATCTTGTTTGTCATGTTA
Source organism: Rhinatrema bivittatum (assembly GCF_901001135.1). Lineage (NCBI taxonomy): Eukaryota > Metazoa > Chordata > Amphibia > Gymnophiona > Rhinatrematidae > Rhinatrema > Rhinatrema bivittatum. The sequence goes on along the minus strand of NC_042616.1, from coordinate 406,047,210 downwards.
ATACAAGTGTTTACTCTGGTATTTCCATTGGATAATGGATATATCTATTTCATTGATGTTATCAATGAATTCTTTTTCAGGTTCTTCCATATTAAATTTGGGTCGATATTGGAACTTCTTATCTTCTTTTAAATCTAACTCTAAATTATGATGAAAAGAAATATTTGATTGGATTAGAAAGTGATCTGACCAAGGTATGGGTGTATATTTTGAGTGGGCATTGTTTATTTCATTTGCATTTCTGAATTTTAAGTCCAGGGCATGACCAGCTTTGTGTGTGGCTTGGTTAGTAATTGGGTTAAACCCAAGAGCTGTAAGTGCTTAAGTTAGTGTGTGACACGAGTTTGAGGGGGGTTAACATTCAAGAGTAGATTGAAATCACCGGTAATAATTGTGGGTTTGACTGGATTAAGATTAGCCACAAAATATTCTATCAAAGGAGAAACATTAAACTCAAGTAAACTTGGAGGGCAATATAGAAGTCATAATTGTAGATAAAGTGAATCAAATAATGCAATTTCGTAATTTTGAGATATGTTCAGCGGCAATAGTTTGAAGCCAAATTCTTTCTTAGCTATTTGCATAAGTCCCCCTCCTCTGCGATGTTCCCTGGGTATTGAAAATGTCTCATAGTTCCCTATGGCAATTTGATTAATGATCACAGAGTCTGTTGTCTTTAGCCAGGTTTCTGTGATTGCAATGAAGTCCGGTTTGTTATCTTGTAGCAAATTTGACATAATTGGCCATTCTTTTGTTATTGATTGAGCATTGACCAGAAAGAATGATATTAATAGTATATTACTAAGGAGATTAGATTCTGCTAACTTGACTGGTATTACGTTCCTTGTGTAGTTAGATTCTCTTATATGATGTTGCCTCTTCATTTTCCACGTTTTGTTTTTTACCATAATTACCTCTGTTGGTGCACACTGGAATTGGACATGAGTACTGTAGGTTGCAGGTCATTGTTGTACACTTCTCGGCAGCAAATAATTCTTAAAGCGGCTTCACAAAGGGGCAAACTAAGGGGCATGCCCCTTAGTCGCGCTTCTTCGGCGTGCGGTGCCTTCGGGCTCTGTGCTGAACTTATGACCCCCCCGGTGCGCTTTGATGACATCACTAGTGTCAGCCAAGGGGGGAACAGCGCAGCACGGTGTTTCCTGGACTGGAAAGTGCTTTCTTGGCAGTCAGGCAGCAGCAGACGAAGCTTCAGATGGTCCTAGAGGCAAGGCAAGGCAAGATAAGTTGGTAGAAGGAAAGCAGGAAGATCACAGCCCTGCGCTGTGATTATGAGCCCCTCCTGTGCGTTTTGATGACGTCACTAGCGTCAGCCGAGGGGGGAACAGCGCAGCTGTCAAACACCCTCCTTTGGGTTGCATCAGTAGTTTAACAAAACTCCTGTGCCTTTGTGAGCTCACTCCTTCTATCCTGTCTCTTGTCCTGGGAAGGTGGCTGGAGCTCCAGGTCAGGGTGCCCAGGCCTTCAGGACTTGGATGTCTTCTGCCTTGGGGTCCCAGGGGACCACTGAAGAATCAGAGGTAGCAACAAGAAAGAGAGAGGTATTTTGCTTCTTCTCAGCTATCCAGGGACATTGTGTCATTGAGTAAAGGAGTTTCCCACTTGGAGTCAAAAGAATCATTGTCAGAAGCTCATCTGTCTTTGCCTGGAGAGGAATATCTAGTTTCAGTCTACTGGATTCCAGATTGAAGGAGAGTTTCCTATAACAATATATTTACTGCCAGTATATGCAGATTTGCTAGTTACTGAGACTGATTCCTTGAAAATGATTTTTTTTTGTATTAAATGTGCACTAAACAAAATAATTTTCATTTAAAATCATGTGTTACATGTAAATGATTTTATTTTGAATAACACTTACAATGATGATGTATGTTTTTCCTACTGCACTATTGCAGAAGAGCTCCAGAAAAAACACTAAGGGTTTTCAAAGACTTGTCCTTTCCTTACTGTGCAGGAAGAATCTGGGAGCATGGGAACTGGAACAGTCTATGAGTTTCCACATGAGCCCTTGTTGCTAAGGAGTTGGGGCAGGGGCTAGACAAACTCCATCTACCCTGAGAAATACCTGGAGCACAAGATCAAAAAGCATACATGCCAATGCAGATTTGGAGGGCACAGCGGTATGGCAGCATCAAGCCCCCAGGCAAAGATGGCATAGTCAACCAACAAGGAGTAGCAATACGGCTTTGATACACTTTCAGATATAATTGGGGGGAGGTGGTGGGTTACCTAACACGGGCTTCGGGATGATTTGGCTACCCTTCCCAGCTAGCAATAAGACTAAGCAACCTCCTGCACATATGACAGATGGGAGATCTTCCTTAGTACCAAGGAAAAGTTAAGGATAAGCAAGGGAAATGGCTTGAGTTAAGAGTAGTCTGGACAGGGCAACTATGTAGACTGGATGGTGGGAAAAATGGTCTTTTCTTGCAGATATCCATTATGTTACATTATCCTGGCATTGCTCTATTATTTGTATATGTAAATCCCCAGCGGGATACATCAGATGATGGGGGTGGGGGTGGAATTCCCTGTTGTTTAAAGGTCATCCCTTCCATCTTTTGTGTGGGTTCCTCAAATTTGGTCATGCAGATGGTGAAGTCAACCTGCTGGGGACAGCATGCTACACACACTACTCTCCGTTGCTCGTTACTGGACCCTCACTCCTCACCATGATCTCTGACTCCATCCAGGAAACCAGGCTGGCTCAATAATGGACACCGACAGATGGAAGCAAATTCCAAATAAAACTGCAACTTTATTTTCTGGAATATCCAGCTAGCCAAGAACTATTGACATGAATGAAAAGGGGTTTTAAGACATTCTGAGCTAGTCCAGAAATCTTGGGTTTCCATATAATGCATGTTACAATCATGACTGACCATAAGCGGTCATCCTGTTATCCTCTTTACTGTCTTTTCTCTCCTTCTCCTCTATGGGAGGGCTGGTTGGTTCAAAAATACCCACATACCAGATTTCTCATCCAATGGACACCAAATACATAAGCACAAAATTCTAGGACACTGCAATACACCATCCCTTCTTCCAAGGCATTGCTCACCTCTCACCATGGTCATGGGCCTCTTTCCCAGCTCCACACTACCATCCTTCACTACATTGGCTAGGACATATTGGGGCAATACCTCAGTACAATTCACTCATCTTGCACAAGGCTTTTTCCCTTCTTGGGGCCTCTGGTTCTGCACCTCTTGATCAGGTCCTCAGGGAGAGGACAAAGCCACTCCAGACACTGGCTGTGGACCCCCTCACTTCTCCATTACAGTAAGCCCCTCGAAGGGAGGAGAAAACCATCTGTACTAGGTTCCCCAGACCCCACACAAAAGGAATATTACAGGGCAGTTCCCCAATTGGTTAATTTTCCCCATTCCTGCATTTCTTCTTTTGGATGTAGCATAGTTCCCTTGGGGGGGAAAACCCTACTCCTTGCCACTCAGGTACTTTTCTGCTCTGGTATAGCAGTGATAGGGGATGGGTTCCACTCTCCTTATTCTTGGTCTCAGGCCTCTCCTCTTCAGGGGAAGAGCCCCTGCAGGATCCCAATCCACTTGGAGGAGCCCCAGACCTCCCAGTCCATAGGTTGAGTATTCCAGTGCGGTCACATCCCTACTTCCCACCCCATATAAAAGAGGTCGGGGAGGAATTAGAAAAAAACCACCAAAACCTTCACCCTTTATTCTGCCCACTCTCTGGGGCCACCAATAAGATAGTCCCAAACTGTTAAGGAAACATTCGCATTTTTTCCCCAAAAGCACTTAAATTTATATCATGACTCATTCCCTTAAAATGCCATCCAGTGGTCATTTCATGGTACTACATGATAACTGTTCAACCCCTACTTTAACAAGTCAGAACATGGTGATGGCAGGTCCACCCCACCCAGATGGGCAGGGTCTCGTCACCCCATAATAAAAGAGTTAACCTTAAGGGGGTCACTACGTATGGATTTCTAGTCCAGCTTTTCTTTGGGCTAGTCTAACTATAAGATCAGAGGTGTAATAGCACAAAACTCATTGAATGATCCCATTCTTGATCACACTTCAGGGGGACAGGAGGAATTCTTACAGTACCCCTGCAACCCCAGGGTCTCCGGCTACTGATTCACAGAGCCTCAGTCCTTTTCTTGCTCAAAATACATAAACCAAAGCCACCATCTGTGAAATAGTATTAAGCATTCACTTATTATTTGTTTTACAGAATGTCTGCAGACTTCCTTTAGGCCAGGAGAAAGCATTTAACAGTTTTACTTTAAAAAAAACAAGCAAGCTTCTCTGAACACAGGTTTGTCAGCAAAATTGCTCAGTTTGCCAACATGAAACCTAAACTGCTGTAAAACAGAAACAGATTGTGCGTTAATTCTGTGCTGTGTTGAGCCATCGGTAGGGAAAATATTGAGTCACAAGTAGCATGTCTGTTCTGTCACTGGTTTTTTTCCCCGGGCTGTACCATCGCCATTTTAACTGCTGCCTTCTCTCAAACCCCCGTTGCCCTTCCTGCTCAGAATGACAAACTAGTCTTTAATGCCACCAGACAGTGTCTTTGTAGCAAATGTTCATTAAGAGACTGTGGGAAACCGAGCGGTGTTTCCCAGGCTGGAGGCACAAAGCCACATGGACTCCAGTCTTTTCTAATGCAGTTTTCACTTTATTTAGCAAACGACGCAGCATAACACTGGACTGCCTACCTTAGTAGTATTCAGTTACACACACAGGGTTGTAGACTGTCTTCCCTCTGAACAGTGTACACTCACTCCCTCTGGTTTGGTCAGGAACTGCCTCTCTTGGAAATGCGGGGGCCTCCTGAACCCAGCTGGGCTTATACTCTTATGCTCCCAAGATGGTCCCTCCCTCAGGCCTCTCCTCTGGCCCGCAGGGTCCTGCCCACAGAGCTCTCTCCCTCTGTGGAATTTAAGGTGGCCTAGGCACCATGCCTGCTCCCACACAGGTTTAAAGAGGGAAAACAGTGTCACATACCCCCTCCCTCACATTGGACCCATTGGTCCAAGTGTTACTACTCTCCCCTTGATCCTATCCAGGAATGTTTGACACACCTCACTCTCTTTCATCTGGCATCCCACCAGCTAGACTTGGGGTCAGGTATCTAGGGTCATGCTCACCCCCACACATTAGGGTCACCCCAGGCAACATTGTTAGTAGTGTCCACTGTGGCCTTGCCAAGTGTAAACCCATTGTCCTTTATCTGAGTCCATCTGTAGCTCCGGGTTCCACTTCCACCCTAGCGGGACTCCTTGGACTGGCTGTGGATATGTGGTGAGTACTCTTCACTCATGTCTGTGGTGACTGGTGACTTGTGCCTCCTCTGTACTGTCATGACCAGCACCTTCTAGGAACTCCATCATGGTGCCATGTATTGGCTCCTCAGCAGGCCCTCTTATTGGGGTCTCCACGCTCCTTTTCACACAACTGCCCATGGTCCCTCCTTCTGGGCTCTCCATAGCAGTGCCTCCATCTGACTTCTTTGTATTCCCTCTCACTAGGGACTCCGTGGCCTTTGCAGCATCTTCAATTGGGCCTTTGGCAGTGTCTCTCTCAGGCACCTCAATACTGCCTTTCACAGGCCACTTGTTACTGCCCCCTTCTGGGAAGTCTGTGTTGCCATCTCCAGCATGCTTTTCAATGTTTGCGCACCTTACAGGGTCTTTCTTGGGATCTCCTGTAGCACCATCCTCAGGCCTTCCTGCAGCGCTTCTTCCTGTGGCATTCCTGGCTCTCTGTGAGACCTCTCTCAGGGGGATCTGCAGGCCCTCTCTCTTTACGCCAGTCCTTTAAGCTCCTGCTTGAGCTCTTGGATAAATCAGTCATTGCAGGATATTTACTCTGGCTCTTCTCCCACTCAGTTGCATTCATCTTCCCATGGGCCTTGCACTCAGAACCCATATTGGCTTCAGCCTCATCACTGCTTTCTGCTCCCTTCAAAGGAATGACACCTCTCCAGGGTAGGGCAGACAGCCGACTTGGGTAGCTGTGGCACTCTCTCTGCTTTTAGCTCTCCCCGAGGGTTTGTTCAGAGACTCCGGAACTTCATGTCACTTACCTACAGCTGCCTTTGCTCTTCTAGGAGGCTTTGAGCCAATGCTTGCCAATTAACTCCCAACATGTTTCTACATCTCCTGCCTCAGCCTGTTTGGACTGCTCCCACTATGTCATCGAGGGAACTTCGGTTTGCCTGCCTCTTCGCCACTGGAACTCTCTTTCTGCCTGTTCCATCGGCAGCCCCATGCCATGTGGGTTTGCTCCCATCCCGCCTCTGATGTCATCAAGAGGTGCAAGTTAAAGTGCCTAGCGTGTCACCAGAGCTACATGAAACATCTCCTGCCTCAGCCCATTTGGACTACTCCCACTGTATCATCGAGGGAGCCTCGGTTTTCTTGCCTCTTCATCACTGGAACTCTCTTGCTGCCTGCTCCATCCACAGCCCCTTGCCATGCAGGCTTGCTCCTGCCCCGCCTCTGATATCAAGAGGTGCTGGTTAAAGGGCCCATCACATCGCTGGAGGCACCGCACACCGGTGCATCATGCGCCAAAGGAGCACATCAAAGGGCATGCCCCTTTGCACTCCCCTTCGTGCGAGCCCTCTTCTTCTCGTCCTGAATTATTTTGATCCTTATTGCATTCATAACCAGGTTAAGCTTTTCATTATTCATGACTGTTCACTTTAACAATATGGAAATTAATAAAATTGTTGGTAATGGCCATTATGGCCAACTAAATACACATTCCTGCAAGCCTCCTCAACGCCACAGACCTTTTTTAATTCTGATTTTATCATCCCCTAGAGCACTAATATTTGATCAATTTCCATTTTCGTTTTCAATGCACAATCCATCAGAAAATAAAGCCAATCATTCATGGTCTCACACTCCCCCGATGCTGTCATCATCACAGAAACTAGGTTCTATGATTATGACATAAGAACGTAAGAACATGCCATACTGGGTCAGACCAAGGGTTCATCAAGCCCAGCATCCTGTCTACAACAGTGGCCAATCCAGGCCATAAGAACCTGGCAAGTACCCAAAAACTAAGTCTATCCCATGCTACTGATTCTAGTAATAGTAGTGGCTATTTTCTAAGTCAACTTAATTAATAGCAGGTAATGGACTTCTCCTCCAAGAACTTATCCAATCCTTTTTTAAACCCAGCTACACTAAATGCACTAACCACATCCCCTGGCAACAAATTCCAGAGTTTAATGGTGTGTTGAGTGAAAAAGAACTTTCTCCAACAACATAATTCTAAATAGTGTATGTACAGATGATTACATTTCATTTTCAGAACCCCATTCAAACAGACGTGGAGGAAGTTTGCTTATGATTTGTTAGGAGTTAGCAATCTGTTTAGGAGTTAGCAAACAGATAGGGATATTTGTGGGTGGATCCTTGGGCCGGTGACAGATGACCACGCCCCCGGGGGAAGAACCCAAGAGGGAGCACCAGTCAAGCTCAAACGGGCTGATACAGTACAGTGCGCTCCGACGGAGTGCACTGTTAACTGGCATTTGGACGCGCGTTTTGGACGTGCTAGCTTTACCCCTTATTCAGTAAGGGGTAATAGCGCATCCAAAACATGCATCCAACCCCCCCTGAACCTAACAGCGCCCGCAACATTTTACTATCAGAAATTAGCGCCTACACTAATTTCTCCAGGCACTGCTTTTCTGTGTACCCTCCGACTTAATATCATGGCGATATTAAGTCGGAGGTCCCGAAAGTTTAAAAAAGTAAAAAATAATAAAACAAAAATTTTAAATGGACCCGCGGCTGGCGGATCGAAAACTGGGCGCTCAATTTTGCTGGCGTCTGGTTTTCGAACCCGTGGCTGTCAGCGGGCTCGAGAACCGACGCTGGCAAAATTGAGCGTCGGCTGTCAAACCCTCTGACAGCCGCCGCTTCCATCAAAAAAGAGGTGCTAGGGACGCACTAGTGTCCCTAGCGCCTCTTTTTACTGCCGGGCCTAATTTAAATAAATTAAAATACTGTATCACGCGCACAGAAGAGTGGCCTGGGCGCGCGCGGGGAGTGTGGGCGCTCGCCCGCTCTCCCGCGATTTTACTGTATCGACCTGAACGTTTGGAGACAGACACACACTAGATCTTTTATTAAACCATAAAAGGAACCACCAGAGGTGGCAGTAGTGAGCTGGAGTGCCCGGCAGGGCCGTAGTCCCTCAGGTACTGGAACAGCGATCCCTGGATGGCTGAGTTGTTGAGAAACTGAATATAGTGAGTAGGCAGGGTATGCAAAGTTCAGGTAAGGAACCTTGATAGAACACTCACACAATGGTCTCATAGAAGCCCAGGAGCTGGAATGAATAGGCTCTTGAAGTGCGAGTATCTGGTTCCAGAGAAAGCTCTGAGAGAGCGATGGTAACTCACTGATGTAGTTGGCAGTGATGTCTTCCAGGCAGAAGAAAATACAGAACAAGTCTGGGAACAAGGACCCTCGAGGTGCGAGTACCAGTTCCAGACTGTCACCTGAAAAACAAAGGAGAGAGTGAGGTCCCCGAGGAGCGGGTACCCCTGGTAAACTGAGGAGGCTGAATAGCTTGGAATCCGAAGCGAGTCCATTCCATTCCTTGCTAACTCGATGTGTTAGCAAATTCTAAGACCTTATATATCCGTAGAGGGTGACGTCATCTCAGGGGAACGCCCCTGAGGTTCGCGCCATCGCCGGTACTTACGTCTGGGCCACGCCGCGCGCGCGCCCCTAGGCCTCCAGAAAACATGGCGGGTTTCAGCGTCTAGCCGGTCAGGGGATGCTGGAGGACTTCGGTAGAAGGACGCTGCGAAAGCCAAACTTCCCGCGGTCGAAGAGGGAGTCGCCAAAGAGGTAAGGAGGGTGGAGAGAGGGCGTCGGGAACCGACGGACACAACATGATTGTCAAGGCCTCTTTGCATCCTTGCAAGAGATCCTTGACATTTAATAGCCGTCTGTTACATTCTGTGTGTTTAGAACTAGTTAGTGGGCCCTTAGACAGTGGCAAGAGCTGACTCTACCCACAGGGAGGAGCCCTGTGGGGACTCACCACGACAGGCAGGGTCTCAGCAGTGATGGACACCAGAGGCAGTAGTTTATTATACAAGCAAGATAACCCAAGGAGTGGGTTAATAGACTCAGTCCAGAGTAAATGACCTGTAAGCTGTAAGCTGCTATCTCCGATAGTGACCCACAGCACGGGGTAAGCCAGGGAATACTTCCTCTAGATGAAGCTTGTGTAGATTGCCCGGTAGTGGTCTGCAGCGCGGGGTAACCTGGGGACTACCTTCTCTCGTAGAGACTTATGCAGGCTGTCTCTGGTAGTGGTCCGCAGAGTGGGGTAGGCCGGAGGCTGGTGGTAGACGTTTGCCCAAGACAGTATGGATCTGGTAGTGGTCCGCAGAGTGGGGTAACCCAAGAATCCACACAGAGAAGAAGGAGGAAGTTGTAGAGCAGATCCACTACTCACTCTGAACAGAGTAGCCAGCTATAGTGGTAGGCTCCGTAGAGACCCAAGGTACAGGAGCAATGAAGGGTCGTCTGTGGAAACAGGAAAAGACTCACTGGGTAAGAGATGTGAGGCCAATAAAGATGGCTCTCTGAGGAGCAGATAGCCCTGAGTGTGACAAGGCCCCCGAGGAGCGGGTACCTAGATCACTCAGACAGGAGTGCAGGAACAGCAAAGCAAAGTCCCAGAATGGCGAAATTGAGCAGGACAGGAATCCTTGCTAACTCGATGGTATGATGGCCTGATGAGATTATATATACGTAGGCAGTGACGTCATGCGGTGGGGACACCCCCGAGGTTCCCGCCATGACATGGTTATGATGGGGGCAGGAGCGCTCGCGCTTGCCCTGGGTCACTCCAGAAGTAAGATGGCTGCCGGGAGTGCCAGCATCATCCCGGGAATGCCATGGAGGGCAGCATACAGAAGCCGAGGCGGCCATCCTCCCTAGACTTAGAGCTGCAGGGCAAAAAGAGGTGAGCAGCAAAGGTCACAGTCGTCTGCGACCGATGGGCGCAACACCCTCTTGAAACGATGTTCATTACTACTTCAATCTCAAATTTTTGTACTAAACACTGCCCTCCTGGTTTACTTAATCATGATTTACCTATTTTTCTAGAAACTCTGACTACTCTACCTGTTGATTTATCTAACACCATTATAACCGGTGACTTTAATTTGCACTTTAACAATGACCCACGTCCTGCAGTAGCTTCACCCCTTACTGAAGCCCTATCAGGGTTAGGATGGTCACAATTGATCAATGAATGTGTGCACAGATTAGGTCAAAATCTCAACCTATTTTATAATCCTAATAATGCAACTTTAACAGCTACTATGCAGATTGTTCCCTGGTCAGACCATTTTGTAATTCATGTAACTGGTAAACTCAAACTAAAAGATTCTCAACCACATAATGCTCCCAGAAAATATGCAAAAGGAAAAATTGTAGATCCAGAATTGTTTGCTAACCTTCTTCTTCTCCAAATCTCCACAATTTTCAATACCAATACTATCACAGATATTGACTCCATAGTTGAGAAATGGAATTATTCAATTTCTAGTTCCTTAGACATCATAGTCCCTAAAAAACTATGTACTGTTCCCCCCAGACTGAGTGCCCCATGGTTTTCCCCCAATCCCACATAATTTGAAACTTATATTGCATTGCCTTGAATGATGCTGGTGAAAAAATCCTCTCCCTGAAAAGAAAAAATGCTACTTCTCTCACCTATACAAATATAAAAAGGAAATTGATCATATCAAAAAATTATTTTATGCAAACAAAATACAAGCAGCTAATGGTAATTACGACACCTTATTCAATATTGTAAAATCACTAACTGCTGTAAAAAATGAACCCTCTGACCACATTTCTGATTCCTTTTGCAATAACATTGCTACACACTTCAAAGAAAAGATTATTAATCTTTCTTTGGAATTTAACCGTCTTCCCATTCCTATAATTAATCTCCCCCCAATCGTTAGCTCCTGGTCTGATTTCTCTACCATCAATGCCTCTACTGTAACCCACATTCTTACAAGAATGAGAGTATCTAATAGCTCATACAATCCCTGTCCTGGTCAATTGCTAAAAGAGATTAGAGAATATCTCTCTCTCTCACTAGCACAACTAGTCAACTTATCTCTAACTTCTCGTACTTTTCCAAATACCTTGAAACAAACCTCCATCCTTCCCATTCCCAAAAAGAAACTAATAAGTCCTATGGACCTTTCAAATTACCATCCTATTGCCTCTTTAACTACTCTAGCTAAAACAATTGAATCAGTAGTATTTCACCAATTAAATGAATACATAGAAGATAACAATATACTTCATCCTGATCAGCATGATTTTCGTAAAGGACATAGTACAGAATCCCTTCTACTCTCATCCTTTGATTCCATTATCTGAAGTTTGATTCCAGTGTAGATTACTTCTTTTCTCGTTATTTCCACATTCTCTATGCCAACCTTCAACACACTGGTATTAACGGTATAGTCCTTCAATGGTTTAAATCATTCCTATCCCATCGTCCTCAGCAGGTTAACCTCGGACACTGTCAATCCAACTGGAAGTACACCAACTTAGATGTCCCTCAGGGGCCAGCCCTGTCTGCTATTTTGTTTAACATTTATTTGTTACCTCTTTGCCACCTATTTTTGTGGTCTTGATATAAAATTCAAACTATATGCTGACGATATTCAATTTATAGTGCCATATACTACCTCCTGGAGTAATACGCTATCATTAATGAACCTATACCTTAAAACAATTAATATATGGTTATCCCATAATTGGCTCAAACTTAACACTGCAAAATCCAAACTAATATCTTTATCTACTATCCCCAATTCAACATGTGCCCCCCCTTTAGAATTTATATTTGAAAATATCACTATCCCCATTTCAAGATAGGCATATAATCTAGGTATCATTTTAGACTCCAACTTGTCAATGTCTGCCAATATCTCATCAGTAACAAAGAGCTCTTTTTACAATACACACCTGTTAAAAAGACTGAAATCCCTCTTATATCCCAAAGAATTCAGCTCTATACTACAAACCTTAATTTTGACAAGCTTAGACTATTGCAATTCACTCTATCTAGGTCTACACCCCCTTCAATTAGTTCAGAGCACTGCTGCCCGCCTCCTCACCAATACAAATTGAAGAGAGCACATTACTCCTGTTTTACAACAACTCCACTGGCTACCAATACGTCAACATATTCAATATGAGGTATTGTCTATTATTAAAAATCTAATAGACAACACATTGACAGTTTGGTTATGTACCTCTTTACGTTTATACCAACCTCCTCACCATCTACGATCAATCAACAAAAACTATCTACAGGTTCCAGACATCAGGACAGCTAGGCTAGACTTAACCCGAAAACGTGTCTTCTGCATAGCAGGCCCTATAATATGGAACTCAATACCAAACTCGATCCGGCTCCTAACAAATACAAGAGAATTCCAATGGCTGTCAAACATATTTATGTTCATCAGTGTTTACCAATCATCAGGCACGAAAGCATTCAGTTTGTGTACTTATATCCTGTACTTCTGCTTGTTTGTAATTTTAAAGTTTTTATTCGTTTATACATTTAATTTTAAAATATAATCTTTTATTTGTCAATTTGATTAGGTATGTTATTCTTGTAAATCGCCTAGACCTACTAAAATTGTATAGGCAGTATAGAAGTTTTTAAATAAATAAATAATACATATTCTATCTTCACATGGGGAATGTCCCCTTAGTCTGCAAAGAAAAACCTAAGCTGCCTCAGGTCCCACAGACCCTTCTCTGATTTAAAGGCATTTTTCAGTTTTGTTTTGTTTTTCTTCTTCTTCCATGCTCTTCTATGAGCCAGCAAGCTTCCAATGTTCAGTGCTCTGAAACCCAAGCAGCACTGCTTTTCTTCTGTCCCAGCCTCCTTCCTTAGGCAAGGCTAGACAAAGCATTGTTTTTTTCATGCAGCCTGCCTTGTTTCATTGGGCTTCCTGAGCCACACCCTTTTCTCTGCTGTGCTGCTTTGCTTCCAACTTCTTTGGCAGGCCACACAATAAACTTCACAGTCCTCCCGTGGAGACTTTGGGGTTTTTCTCCGTGCCCAGCATAGAGAAAAAAATCCCCAACCTGACACCATATATGGGAAATACCAAGCGGTATTTCCCTGGCTGGAAGCATAAAGCCACATGGACTCCAGCCTTTTCTAATGCAGTTTTCACTATTTAGCAAACAATAAAGCCCAACACGGGGCTGCCTACTTTAGCAGTATTCAGTTACACACACACACGGGGTTGTAGACTGCCTTGCATCTGAATAGTGCTCCCTCCCTCCCTCTGGTTTGGTCAGGAGAGATTTACAGGAGCTGCCTCTACTGGAAACGTGGAGGCATCCTGCTTACCTCTTATGCTCCCTCAGGCCTCTCCTTTGCCCCGCAGGGTCCTGCCCACAGGGTTCTCTCCCTCAGTGGGATTTAAGGTGGACTAGGACCCATGCCTGGTCCTGCACAGGTTTAAAGGGGGGGGGGGGGAAACAAGCTTACTCTGCCACACAGACATGTTTGCATACATAAGCTGAACAATGTTCTGTAATCTTAATGAGTTAAAAGGAAGTCGCTGCCCTCATGGGGTAGTGTTACCGTAGCCTGAGTTGTAACACCATTTGTCATAATCAAAATATTATCCCAAGTGTGCAATTGTTTGGGGCTCGTACCATAAATCTATTGGTTTATTGCTGTTGTGATTTCCCACGTAGCCTAATTCATTTACAACTACAGTAGAGTAATGTTACTGTTCTAACACAAATGAACAAAAGTCAGGGAATTCAGAGTTATGGCTGCCCTAGCAACCATAGCTCAGTACCCTTTTGCGGTGTCATTGCATCAGTGATGCATTGCCACCTCTCTGCCCTATTCCCCCCTCTCTACCATGCATCTTCTTTCCAGCTTCTCCACTCAAATGCCTCTCTTTCCTACTTATCTCTTCTCCTTTTTCCTCTAATATAGCAAAATAGCAGGTAGGAGCAGATAAAAGAGAGATTCTTCCTGTAATTTTCTACCACTCTGGCATTACAAATTCACAAACATAAACCAACACCAGCAGACCTTCCCCAGCCCCACCAGCCCAGTTCCAAGCATGTTCAAAATCTGCCATAGCGCTGGCCTTTAACACCTCTACCAGGAAATCTTTTCAGGCCATAAGGACATAAGACTTGCCATAGTGGGTCAGATCAACGGTACATCCAACAGTACATCCAACGGTACTGTTGGAAACAGTATCCTGTTTCCAACAGTACCAACAGGATGTTCCAACAGTGGCCAATCCAGGTCACAAGTACCTGGCAGGATCTCAAGGGGCAGATAGATTCCAAGCTGCTTATCCCAAGAATAAGCAGTGGATATCTGCAACTCCACCTTAATAATGGTTTATGGACTTTTCCTCCAGGAATTTGTCCAAACCTGCTCTTGCTTTCTCATACAACTACCCTCTCACTCTTTTACACATACTCTCTCACACACAACTCACATTCTCTATTTCATACATGGTCTTGCTGTCTCACACTTCCTACACTCTCTCACATTCTCTCTCTCTCTTACATACCCCATTACTCACACACACTCTCTGACTCACATCAGGTCTCTCCTTCTCTTCTTTGTTGACAGAAGCTCTGAGGGCCTGTTTCACTCTTCAGCTGCTAGTGGAATAGGCTACACCATAGATGACCTTAGAGTGGTCGGGGGCACCAAGGTGAATCAGTCAGAAAGGGGCCTCCTACCCATGACTGAAAGACAAGAGGATTTCCCTTCCTCAAGATTGAGATTCTACTCTGCACTCCCCCAAATGACTCCATGACGCCCTTTACCCTTCTCCCAAGACACCTCATGCAGCCTTCCCCCATGACTCCCATAAGTAATCTTTCCACAGTCTAGTCACCTCCAAAATACCCCACAAAACCCTTTCCCTTCCAACCAAGATCCTCCCAGGCAACAAGACCCCAGGAAACTCTTCCTCCTCTCTCCCTCACCCTCCCAGGCACCTTGTTCATGGCGACAGTCATCTTTTCCTGTCTACCACTGATTCCTCTGTACCACGCAGGAAGATACAAATAAATGGCACCATCCATTCCTCTGTGCGAGGAGATGCATGCTCATGATGCTTCTTACCGACATGCAGCAGATGCTGCTTGGGGCTATTGGAGTCCTTCCTGCAGTGCAAGGAAGTGTCTGCTGGAAGGACGGCTAAAGCACGGATTCTGGCGCAATCGCCCCAGTTTACCACTTCTTCACATCCCCTCCACCCACCAAGGATGATTCTAGTCTCCGCCGGCAGTCAATTTCTTCTTTTTGGCCGCTGGCATATGGAGTTCTGTCAGTGCGAGTGAAGTGGGGGCCTCACGTTGACACCCTTTTTCTAAGTGTCACTTGGAGTGGACCACCCCCCATTGCCCTGCCTTAGTAACCACTGATCGTTCCATCCCTTTTATCATTTTGGTCGCCCTTCTCTAATTCTGCTATATCTTTTTTGAGATATACACAATATTCAAGATGAGGTTGCACCATGGAGTGATATAGAGGCATTATAATATTTTCTCTTTTATTCTCCATTCCTTTCTTAATAATTCCTAGGATTATATTTTCTTTCTTGGCTGCTGCTACACACTGATCAGATTTCAACGCATTATCAACGATGATGCCTAGATCCTTTTCCCAAATGGTGACTCCTAATATGGAACCTTGCATTGTGCAGGTATAATTTAGGTTACTCTTCCATAGTGCATCACTTTGCACTTGTCCACATTAAATTTCATTTGCCATTTGCATGCCCTGTCTCCCAGTTTTGCAAGGTGCTCTTGCAATTTCTCACAATCCTCTTGTGTTTTAACAACTTTGAGTAATTATGTGTCATTGGCAAATTTGATCACCTTACTTCTTGTTCCCATTTTCAGGTTTTTTATAAATATATTATTTATTTATTTGTTTATTTATTTGTTTATTTATTTATTTAATTTCTTTTAATATACCGATGCTCAAGACAAGTCTTATCATACCAGTTTACAAAGAACTAGGGGAGAACCAATTAACACAGCAGGCGTAAAAAAAAAAAAAAAAAGGTCATGGTCCCAGACAGATCCCTGTGGCACTCCACTATTCATCTTTCTCTATTGGGCAAATTTACCATTTAGCCCTACTCTCTATTTTCTATCTTTTAAGCAGTTGGCAATCCACAATAGGACACTCCCTCCTATCCTATGAGACTTTAATTTCCTAAGAAGTCTCTCTTGAGGGACTTTGTCAAATGCTTTCTGGAAATCCAGATATGCTATATCAACTGGCTCACCTTTATCCACGTTTATTAATGCTGTCAATAAAATGTAGCAGATTGGTGAGGCAAAACTTCATTTGGCTAAATCCAATTTGTTTTTCTCCCATTAAGCTATGCCTATCTATATGTTCAACAATTTTGTTCTTTATGATATTTCTACCAGTTTGCCTGGCATGGACATCAGACTCACTGGTCTTCTCATCTTAGTCTATGATTCTTATTAGACCATAACTTAATCTATTACCTAGGTTCCCTTCCATGTCTTTTCCCAGATTTATCAATTATCCACATATCCACCAAAATTAGAGAGGCTGTTATCCAAAACATTAGGTCTTCCCATGATCACTTATGCTTGTATTTTAACCTTTGTCACTCCATACAGGAAGCCTGATGCTTTCATTTAGGGTTGTAACCACTGATCCATGCAGGAAAGCCTGGTTTTCTCTAACATTCCCCATGCAGTGCCTTTTCCCCTGGCCCTCTCTCGATCAGGGACATCTTTTCCTGTGCCATACTGGGTCAGGCCAAGGGTCTATAATGCCCAGCATCCTGTTTCCAACAGTGCTTGTTCCAACATGGCCTTCTTCTGCCCCGTTCCTTTTTTCCCCATGCCCTCTGTAACCTTCCATATTTCACATAGTTCTGTCATTTTGGAGACAGTGTTGAAGAGGATGGGCGTGTGCATAATAGATTAGTTTTTACTTTATTTTTGCTAGAAATATAATGTTGTACTAATAACGTTTTTGTCAAGGGATTTTTACTCATTTTTATTTTGTTTTACCAGGCCCACTTCTCATCCATGAGGCCACCCTGTTATTCAAGGAAGGCCTGTGCATTAGTCCTTCATGCAGGGAGAGCAAAGTAATACCGCAGTGCCCCATGGATAAATGGAATGCTATTATTAACAACACGTATCTCTAGGCTGATGCCCCATCATGCTGAACTAAGTAAAAATAACCATCCACATACCAAATGCTATTGTTGGGAACATGATGACAACTGTGTTTTTGTCCAGATCAATAGCTTTGCCGATACTGTACAGCTACAAAAATCTCACTCTATAATTATCTATTTTTATAGCAATACTGTGTACGTACGAGCATGGGTATCAATATGCACACCAGATATATTCCCATTTATGGCTTTTACCATACCAGACATTGACATCCAATTCACTGGATTCAAGAACACCAACATGCTTCTTTCTACTGGGCTGATGTTGGTGAGCAATTTGGTTTTATACCTGAATATCTCACACTGCATGCGCAGAACTCAAATTCTTGGAGCCAGCAGTTTTTCCCTCCTGTTTCTTGGGGCTTCCAGTTCAATCAGAACCAAGACCAGGATCTGGCATCCATGACCCCTTTATTCACAACTACCGGAGGGGGGCGAGTTTTTTCCCCCTTTTTATATCCCCTCCTAATTCACGTTAGGCCAGCCATTTGCAATGAGAGTCCTGAGGCCAGGGGGCCACACACCAGGGCTCGTTCTAGAATGCTACATCCGGCCACTAGGCATCGTCATTGGGCAATGAACACTACTCTCTCTTCCCCAGTGCTGCCAACTCTGCCTCTGCGGCATCCCCAGGGAGCAGAAGATCTGAGCCAGGAATCAAATCCAGGTTTCCCTGCATGGCAGTGCATAACACTGTCACCAAGCCACTGGGCTAGTAAGACACAAGTTTCTTGAAAACACACACAGCTTAAAAAATACCAAAGATACTGACTTCTGGTTAAGTTCTAACAACATGAGAAATTTCATTTTAAAACTCCATACTACTTTTGAGGTTGATGAGAGTAAAAAATAAAAAAAAGTCTGAAAATCTTTTAAAGTTCAATATGTTATGTTTTTATTTCCCTCTCTTTGTCCTCCATCTAACTCAAATACTACTGAACCAAGTTGTCTGAAGTTTGCAGACTACCAGAGATTGGAACCCTGATCCCTTCCAATCAAATTTCAGAAAAAATGGACCTTCTTTGACAGGATGCAAAGCAAATAAAAATTGAACTTAATGCCATGACTGTGGATGCACTATTATATTAGTTTATCTGCAACTAAAAAGTGCATGAAAAGAAATCTAACATTAAACACATAAATACTAAGCCAAAATGAGGGGGGAAATGTCATGACAGCAAAATTGCATCAAGTCGAATCAGTTGTCTGAGGACCTACCTGAAAGCAAGGTGCAGGAACAGGTGTAAGCCACTAGCCCCGACATCCTCCTAGCTGCGATTGTTCCTGCTAAATTCCATTGCGAGATTTTATTTATTATTTTTTTTCCTATAAGTTGCTCAGATCCTTACACTGGCAGGGCTTACGCATTCAGTTCTGGACTGCAATTAGCATCAGAGAGAGAGAGACACACACACACACACATGCACAAACACACTGAGGATGACAAAGTGGCTGAATCTTGCGTTCCCCCTCTCTACCTCCAGTGGTGAGCAGTGCACTGTGCTCTGTGCAGGTCAGATGTACAAGGAGAGAGTGAAGTGGCTAATGATGAAGATAAAGACCAGGGTTCGCAGTCCCTCACACAAACATTTTTTTTTTTTTTGCTGTTTTCCTCTCTCTCTCTTTCTCTCTCTCTCTCCCTCTCTCTCTTTCTGTGCTTAACTGCAGCTCTCAGTCTCCTAGAAACTGGCTCTAATGGAAAGGATGATGCCTGACAAAAAAAAACCCTTTCGACAGCACCAAAATAGATTACAGACTTCTCTCAGGTGCCTGATTGTCCATAATATCAGGTTTCTCATGGAAACGGCATTCGTGCTTTCTAAACACGCTGGGCATAAACACACACAACCTCCCTTGTACTATCGATCACAGCAGCCGTTACTTCCTTCCTATAGGGACTCTTTTTTCAAAAATGGGTATCATTAGACTTTTATTCCTAAATAATAGCTTAGGTTTTTTAAGCTCCTTCTACTCCTTGCCTTCACCCCTTTCCTCCCCTCCCCCCACAACTCTTTCCACCTCCGCAGTCCTTGTATTGGTGATTGCATTCAAGGTAAAAAGCAGTGCTCAGGTTTTGAAGAATGTGTATGTATGGTCCTCAACTTAACTCTTATGTAGCTAAATTGCTACTGCAAGCTCTGCCCTCAGTACTTAAAGATCACTCACACAGGATTGCTTTGCTCACAGTCGTTATTATAGTTTTATTAAAATATCTAGGGAAGGGCATATATGAAGGTTAAAAATGACATGGTGGTTTGCAGTTTCCCGGTCCTGTTTCATAAACGCATACCACACAGAGCACATGTAGATTAAAGGACCGTGCCAGCAGCTGAGGAGCATGTCAATCGCCAGCATCTCGCCGGTTGCCTTGGCAACGTGAGGCTGGCTCCATTGATTGTAATGGAGTCACAGTAGGTTAGTATGGCAACTTGCAATGCCTCCAAGAATGACTAGTCACAGTCTGATAGCCAGCTGCTGCTATGCTGTCTACATATAAGACTCGTTTCTGGAAACAGCCACTCCTGATTCCTCTCTCCATTTTATGTGAATCCAGTCCAGTGCAGATTCACTGAACTCCCTCTGGGTAACAAGTGCCAGACTACGGCCATGTGAAAATTCCAATAGCAGAAAAAATATGGATTTGGGCTGCCACTGTTGTCAGAGAACGAGAACGAAGCTTCAACATCTTTGCAATCATTTGCTCTACATGTTATTGCTACACTATATGTCGTCAGAAAATTTCCTGTCATCACTATTCATCTGTGTGAAACAAAAGTTTCCAAAGGGACTAATAAGCCAAGCTGAACCTGGGTTGCGTTAAGAAAACATTCTTTAGGAATAACTTCAAAGCTAAAAGGTGAACCATGGGTAGTTACACATTCCTATCACTCAATGGAGCCAATGTTAATAAGGTAAGACACATGGTAAATTATTACCGAAAGGCCTCAGTGGAAGGAACGTATCACTCGGAGACTCACTTTTACTACAGCAGTGTGCTAAAAAACTGTGAAATAGAAATGAGGAAATGTTACATTAGGGTGACTATCATGTGAAATGTAACTTGCATGCTCATGAGGAGAGATCATGGAATTTGGTATTCGGGGGCTAAGCACTAAATTGCAACATGCAGAGAAAGCCGCAAGTCAGAGTAAAGAACACCAGATTTTATACTCCATATCCAAAGCGACGTTAAAACCCCCCAAAGTTCTATTTCTTCTGTGGAAAAGACAAGGACTTTGCAGTGTGTTAGCAGACTACAGTCCTTTATGTTTTTATATTTAACTTTATGCAAAAAAATATATTTCTATTTCTATAGATACGTTTATCAACTGATATAAATTTCATTATTCACCTTTTAAAACTTATGCTCAAGGTGTGTTACAATTCAGATTAAGTAATTTAATAGCATTAAGCATTAAGATTTATAATGGTATAATTCAAAGATCTATACAAAGTCTATATGAGGCCAATATTCAAAAGGTTTATCCAGATAATTTCCTGGATGAACCCTGACACTTGAATATTTCCTTTCATTGTCTGGCTCAGTTTTGCTTGCACAAAATTTATCCAGATACAAAGAGGCGGTGATGGCAACATTCCAGGGGTGTGGTTACATTTTAGTCAGCGAACACCGATATTCAGCACTAGCTGGCTAAGTCTGGCAGAAAAAATACCTGTCCCAAAGTTATCTGGATATCCTTGTGTTAGGGAGATGCTTTGGTTGAAAATAAAACCAAACATTTCACCAATATTTTCTGTTTGTTTCTTTTTGTTTTTAAAGCAAAACAAAAAAATTAAATTTTGTTCATTTTCATTTAGTTTCATTTTAACTATTCAGCAGAGTTGCTTACCTGTAATAGGTGTTCTCCTAGAACAGCAGGATGTTAGTCCCCACACATGGATGATAGTCCTCACACATGGGTGAAATCATTGGATGGAGCCCAGCACGGAAAACTTAAGTCAAAGTTTCTGGAACTTTGACTAGGCACACTGAGCATACCCAGCATGCCCTAATCCAAACATCCACGTGGGATCCCTCTTCAGACTCGTAACATAGAATTACAATAAAAATAAAACTATAAACCATAGGAGAAACCCAACTCCTTGGGGTGATGGGCAGGATTCATGAGGACTAACATTCTGCTGTCCTAGGAAAACCCCTGTTACAGGTAAGCAATTCTGCTTTCTCCTAGGACAAGCAGAATAGTAGTCCTCACAAATGAGTAAATCCCTAGCTACAGGCTGCTCCCCAACACAAAAAGGGACCAACAGGAGATCACGTGATGTGGTGAGCGCGGCCGGGTGGATACTGGCTGAGCTCCGAGGCTAGGGCCCTGATCCTTCTCCATCTGACCGGTTCATTGCATTTTCGGAGCGGTTCTTCCTCTAGACGCGGTTGTCTATGTCGATCACACATTATATGCAAAAAACGCCGACCGGGATGCCGCCGAAAGTGACAAAAAAGGATAAAGACAAGACGCGAGTGCCGGAATCCAAAATGGCGACGCCGACGCAAAAAGCGGATGGCAGCACGGTGATAGAGGGTACTGCCCCGGTCCACCCTACTACCCTAGAACTGCAAACCGCAGTTGTTGCGGCGTTGGAAAGCAAATTTGCAGGCCTCTCGGAACAGCTGACAGCTTTACACTCCTCACTGGCAGAACTTACTCCGAGACTTGATCAAGTGGAGGGCCGCACCGGAGTGCTAGAAGATGACGTACTGGCGCTCACAACTCGTATCTGTTCCCTGGAAAAAGCTTTGGTGGAACAGCAAGACAAAACGGAAGATCTTGAAAACAGATCTCGCCGCTCCAATATCCGTGTGCTAGGACTGCCGGAGTCTCTTGAAGATCAAAATCTGCGCACCGCCTTACAAGCTTGGATCCCATCGGCCCTGGGCCTACCCGATCTGCAAACCACCCTGGAAATCGAACGGGCGCACCGCCTGGGTACGAGGGACTCGAATCGGACCCCTGCTGGGAGGCCCCGAATCGTAATCTTTAAGGTGCTTAACTTTCATCATAAGCACTGCATTTTACAAGCGGCAAGGAAAATACAAACCTTACAGTACCAGGGCGCAGATGTCCGTTTGGCACCTGACTACTCCGCTAAAGTTGCTGCACAACGGCGCGCATTTTCGGAGGTGTGCGGTCTCCTGATAGAGAAAAAAATCAGATTTCAAATGCAATTTCCAGCTAAACTCCGCGTTTTGAAGGAAGGAAAGTGGTCAGTGTATGACACGCCAGAGTCTACTAAACCATTGCGGGACGAACTCTCCTGAAGACCAAGCTGTTGTATTGATTTACTTGATAATCGTTTCCAAGTGGGGTCGGAGAAGGGCCCTAGTCCTCGATCGCATTGTAGTTGATCTCTATACAGGTCGTAGACCTGAGTGGGTATTCTAGTTGTTGTGGGATGGGGGAGGGGGAAGGGGGATTTAATAGAAGGTGGGGATCTCTGGTACTCATGGGGCAGAGCGTATTTATTGTTGTGTACTTGGTAACCATGTTTATATTTCTGTGTGAAGTAATGCTGGCTGAGGATGTGTTTGAGCCCTGCATTGTTCACCTTGTGGAGCGGAGGCGAGGCTGGGCGTCTCCTGTTCCTAATTCAGCACTGTATTGTTCTTTGTTACACAATTTTGGTGTATGTTCCTATGGGGGGCCCTTATAATATTGTTTCCTGGAATGTGGATGGCCTGGGTCACCCTATTAAACGGAAAAAGGTTTTTCAACATCTTGCACGCTTAAACACTGGTATAGCCTGTTTGCAGGAAACCCACTTGAATGCGCTTGAGAGTGGGAAGCTGTGCAGAGAGTGGGTCACTACTTGTCATTTTGCTCCTGCAGTTGGGAAGAAAAAAGGTGTGGCGATATTGGTCCATAGGAATACTCCCTTTTTGGTTAGTAATGAGATTGTGGACCCGGAAGGCCGGTATATAATCCTTAACGGGGAATTAGAGGGCAAACAATTAACCATTTGTAATCTATATGCCCCAAATGATGCCAGTTCGGTATTTTTTTTCTTCCTTGCTAAAACTCCTTCTGGAACACCAGAGAGGTTCCTTAATTTTAACTGGAGACTTTAATTGCGTTGCAGATGCGAGTCTGGATAAATCTGCCATTCCCGCCAGTTTCAAACAGCCGAAAGAATCTACAATTCATTCCCTGTGCAAAACCTTAAACCTCCTAGATGTTTGGCGGGTGTTACACCCTGAGACCCGGGATTATACCCATGTGTCGCGTGCACATGCCACACTCTCTAGGATTGACTATGTGTTGGTTGATACCCAACTCTTCTCCAATATTGGGGTAGCAGATCTGGGATCAATAGTGGTGTCCGATCATGCACCCGTCTGGGCTGAACTATTCATCTCAGGGAGGAAAAAAGCGGGTAATCTTTGGAGATTTCCAGGGCATTTATCGAATGATAAAGCCTTCCATACTTACTTACAAGAGCGTTGGGATGATTTTTTCCATAATAATCAGCAACATATACCGCAACCCTTGTTGTTTTGGGAGACAGGAAAGGCGGTTCTCCGGGGTGATATTCTGGCTTATACCGCCCGGAAACGTAAACAGCTCATGAGCTCTATTTTGCACTGGGAACAAGAATTGAAATGTAAAAAAGATACTCTAGCGCTCAATCCCTCTAAGAGTAATAGAGAGGCCTACTGGGCTTGCTTAAACCATTTTAATTCCTTATTGCAGGCCCGGGCACAGAAAGCATTAAAAGCCTCGGAGCATGGTTTGCATCGCTTTGGGAACAAGGCGGGGCGGCTTCTAGCTCGCTTGGTTGCTATTAAGAGGCGTAAGCCCTTTATTAGTAGTCTCAAGACCAAAACGGGGCAGTTGATGACCACTACGCCTGAGATATGTACCATCCTACAAGAGTTTTATAAGGAGCTCTACACGGATGATCGTACTGGAGATTCTGTGGATGAAGACTCCTTTTTCCAAAATTTAATATTACCCCAGGTGACACCCTCTCAGTTGGAAAGTTTAAATAAACCTATCCTGGAACAGGAGGTGCTCCAGGTTATCAAAGGTAGTCCAGCCCATAAAGCTCCGGGCCCGGATGGATTCTCCACGGATTTCTACAAAATCCTGGGAGAACGGGTGGCAGGTCCCTTGAGTCGCTTTTATCAGGAGGCGGGAGTTCAGGGGAGTTTTCCTTCTGGTTTTAATAAAGCGTATATCACTATCCTTCCTAAGCCTGGGAAGGATCCCTTGCAAGCGGCCTCTTATAGGCCGATCTCCTTATTAAACTGTGACTTGAAGTTTTATGCCCGTATATTGGCGCTCCGGCTAGGTGCTATTTTGCCTGACCTTATTTCACCTTTTCAAACGGGGTTTGTAAAGGGCAGGAACCCAGGTGCCAATGTGATCAAATTACTTGCAGCTATTGAGGCTACCAGGAACTCTGGCTCTCTGTCTCTGGCAATAGGCTTTGACTCAGAAAAAGCCTTTGACAGAGTGTCTTGGGCTTACATGTTTTCTGTGCTCCGCCGGTTTGGGCTACAGGGAGACATCTTGCAAGGTATAAAACTTCTTTACCAGTCTCCCGAGTCATTCCTCCTGGTTAATGATTCTCTTTCAGGTGCTATTTCAATTAAGCGAGGGGTGAGGCAGGGATGCCCTTTATCTCCAATTTTATATATCTTGTCCTTAGATCCCCTGTTGTGCACGATAGGGGCTTCATCACTCATACAAGGGTTTGGCACATCTGATACCTCGCTAAAGGTGGCCGCCTTTGCAGACGACATGCTTGTCTTCTTAACCAACCCCCTAACTGCTTTACCCGAGGTATTGCGGATTCAAGCTGCGTTTGGGAAGTTTGCAGGCCTAAAAGTAAATGCTGATAAATCCGAAGCCTTGGACATCACTGGCAGGTTGCGGCATGAGTGGCCTGGGCCCTTCCCCCTAAAATGGGTCTCCTCAGATCTCAAGTATCTAGGGGTCAAAATTCCAGCAGATCCGCTGAAAATCTATGCCCTAAACGTGGGTCCCTTAAAGCAGAAATTACTTAAGCACCTTGTCCAATGGAGGAGTCTTCCTCTCTCTCTTTCTGGCAAAATCCAATTATTAAAGATGATGGAGGTCTCCCGTTGGATATATTTGTTCCAAATGTTACCCATCTGGTTAACCCCTGGGGATGTGTCGGAAATTAACAAAGCCATCAGGGAATATATATGGGGAGGCCGTAGAGCCCGCATTTCATTGGAACGCCTTATGCAGCCCAAGGAGACGGGAGGGCTGGGATGTCCCAATTTCGCCCTATACAACTATGCCTGTTTGACCCGCCATGTGAGGGATTGGCTTTTTGGGTCCCGTTTCTTTTCACCTCTGGATTTCTATACGCAATGGGTGGCACCATTTTCCTTAAGTTCTATCTTACATGTTAATGCTGCTCTTCTCCCGCCGCACTTGTTACACAGCACTATTATATCCCCCATAAGGCGAGGGTGGAGGTTCATTTGTGGGCGGTTGGGAATTCAGGCTGGTAGCTCTGCTTTCTTGCAGATTACAGGTTGCCCTCTGTTTACCCCTGGTTTTGGTTCTTCTCTGTTTGATAAGTGGCGCAAAAATGGTTTGTTTACTATTAATCAATTTTTTAGTTCCAGTTCCGCAACGGCTCATCTCCTAAGTTTTCAGGACTTAAGGACGCAGTACTCTCTAGCTAATGCAGACCACTATGGCTTCTTACAAGTGCGACACTTTATACAGGGGTTACTACATGATAACCCATCTCTTCCATGTGGACTTCCTATCCGTAACTTCCTACTTGGTATCACTGGCAAACGGACTCGATGTGCGGAATACTATAAAGCACTGTTGGACCTCAAGCCCTCGCAGTATTCTATTAGCCTGGCGTCTCGATGGAACGCTGTTCTTCAAACCTCACTCACGTTGGATGAGTTTCAATCATGTTTTGGGAAACTTCATAGGGCTGTGGAGAATGTCTCGATTAAGGACCAACAATATAAGCTCTTACACTTTGCTTATTACACGCAACAGCAGGCCTTTTACATGCGCCTGGTTTCTTCCTCTGACTGTCTGCGTTGCTTGCATTCCCGGCCGGACTTCCTACATAGTTTTTGGGCGTGTCCTGCTATTCAACTTCTTTGGACGACGGTGAGAAATACCTTATCAACTATGTGGTCCCGACAGGTTCCGCTTACTCCGGATGTCTGGCTTTTGGGTGCTTCCCCGACCTCTATGGACTGGTGTACTTTGCCTCAGTCTTTACTTGTGGATAAGATGGCTTTAATGGCGAAGGTTTCCATTTTGGCTTTATGGACTGAACCACATCCCGATTTTTTACCACTCTGGACCAGGAAGCTACACCACCTGTTACAGATGGAATATATGTCGGCTATTTCTCTGTCATCCACCCAAAAGGCTAAGTTTTTCCACGTATGGGGAGAATATATTTCAACTCTTTCTCGGGATCTACAAATGCAACTGTTACCTGGTTTGGAGGGGTCCTCTGGGGACTCATACCATTTTCAATGACACTTGTTATATAGCTCGCTCTCAGTCTCGGCTAATAGTCTGGACATTTGCGTTGCAATGCACTGATTGTTTTTTTTTTTCAGGGTCGAGTACATGGAGCTGCCACCTGGTCCTGTCATTACAGTATTTGACCTTAGTCCGCCCTTTGGTTTGGGCCTGCGGGGGGATGAGGTGGGGAGTTACCCCTGGTGAGGATCTTCTGAATGTCCACGTCTCTATGGCTCTCTATAGGAGTATTGGTCCTGGGGCTGGGTATGCTGTAGCTCCTTTATATCCTAGCCAGTACCAGTTATTGTTCAGGTTAAAGTTCTGTTGTTTCTTGTTTGAATTCTGGCTACCTATACCAATTGAGTACCAGGGAGGGGGAGGGAAGGGGAGGTTAGGGGGGTAGGGGGGGAAGTTCTCAAGTTTGGAAAAAATTTCATTATGGTTCGTGAGTCTTCTAGATGTTCTAAAAGGCGACCTGGTCTGTTGTAAATGCACTGTGCGAAATTACATACTGCTACTTATGCGTTGTATATATGCAAAATCTATGACAGAACGCTGGAAGCTGTTTTCCATTGTTACATGCAATAAAAATTATGTTCAAAAAAAAAAAAAAAAAAAAAAAAAAGGGACCAACAAGCACCAACCAGATGCCAACGGGTACAACAACCAAGCAGAAGGGGAGACAGTCTGAGCCCAAACAATGGGCCTTAGGTAGGGAGAGTTGGGTTCTACACCTCAAACAGGTTCCAGAGGATAGACTGGCCAAACCTACTATCGTGTTGGCCATTTTATCCAGACAGTAGTGTGATGTGAATGTGTGGAGAGAACTCCACATCGCAGCCTTGCAGATCTCCTCCATGGGAACTGCTCACAAGTGGGCCACCGACGTTGCCATGGCTCTGACAGAATGAACCTTGATATGACCCCCAAGATACAGTCCCACCTGAGCATAACAGAAGGAGTTGCAATCTGCTAGCCAATCGGATAGTGTCTGTTTGGTAATGGCAACTCCCAACCTATTCCTATCAAAAGAAATGAAAAGTTTGGAGGACTGTCTATGGGCTTCTGTCTGCTCCAGGTAGAAGGCTAAGGTTCTTTTGCAATCTAAACTGTGCAGTGCTCATTCACCTTGATGTGAATGGGGCCTGGGAAAGAATGTTGGCAGGATGATTGACTGGTTAAGATGGAAATCCGTCACCACCTTAGGCAGGAATTTAGGGTGTGTGCGCAAGACCACCCTGATATGATAAAAATTGGTATAAGGTAGATAAGTCACTAAGGCCTCAAGCTCACTGACCCTGTGCACTGAAGTGACCGCCACCAAAAATTTGACCTTCCAGATCAGGTTCTTCAGGACACAGGGGTGAAGTGGCTCAAAAGGAGCTTTCATCAGCTGAGCGAGCACCACGCTAAGGTCCCAAGAAACAGTGGGAGGTCTTAGGGGAGGCTTTAATTGAAGCAGGACCCACATGAAGCATACAACTATGGGCTGTACAGAGATGGGCATACCATCTACACCTTGGTGGTATGCTCTAATAGCATTTAGGTGAACCCTAAAAGGGCTGGTTTTTAAACCAGCCTCTGAAAGGTGCAGAAGATAATCAAGTACTTTTTGTATGGAGCAAGAGAACAGATCTAGGGCCTTTTGCTCACAGCACATGGAAAACCTCCTCCACTTTAGTCCATAGGACTTCCTAGTGGAAGGCTTTCTAGAAGCTACCAGGACCCGAGACACATCTTCAGAAAGATCAAGCGGCTGCAGGATCAGCCTCTCAACATCCAGGCTGTGAGTGAAAGGGCCTGGAGGTTGGGATGCTACAGCCTGCCCTCACCCTGCGTGATGAGATCTGGGGAAGTCCCTGACTTATCGGTCCCCGGAAGGATAACTCCCACAGGAGCAGGAATCAAACCTGTCTTGGCTAATGGGGGGCTATGAGGATCATGGTCCCCCAGTCCTGTTTTAACAAGAGGAAGTGGAGGATATGCATACAGAAGAACCCTTGCCCCAATGGTGAACAAAGGCATCCAAGGCTGGTTTGCTGTCTAACCTGTACAGGGAGCAGAACTGAGTTACCTTCCAGTTGCAGGGGGACGTGAACAAGTCCACATCTGGGTTCCCCCAGAGGCAAAAGATCTAGTTTACTACCCCCTGATCAAGTGATCACTCGAGGGGCCTGAAGGTCCAACTCAGCCTGTCCGCTATGCTGTTTTCTGTTCTAGCCAGGTACATAGCCCAGAGCACCATCCCATGGGACAGAGCCCAGGACCAGATCTGGACCACTTCCTGACACAAGACGTATGACCCCGTGCCTCCCTGTTTGTTGACATACCACATGGCAACTTGGTTGTCTATTTGGATCAGGAAAATTTTGTTGGACAGCTGATCCCTGAAAGCTCATAGAGTGTACCTGATTGCCTGGAGTAAGGACAATTTGGGTAGGGGGATATTGGAAAGATATTCCCTGCTCCAAATTCGAAAGGACACGCCACCAGGACAAGGAGTCCTGTAGGGATAGTGTGATGCAGATGCAGTCTTGAAGGTTCTGGGTGGCCTGGTAACACTGCAACCTTAAGGTCCATTGGGCTCTGCACATGTGCAAACGTGCCAAGGCAGTGACATGGACGGTTGCAGCCATATGGCCTAGCAGCTTCAACATGTGCAGGAATGACACCTGCTGGCTCTGTTGAACCACCTCCGCTATGGATGCCAAGGTGATCACCCTGGCATGCAGCAGGAAGGTCTTCCACTAAGTCATGTCTAGCAGGGCTCCTATGAATTCCAATTGAGGGGATGGGCTGAGGTGAGACTTTGGGTAATTGATGACGAACACTAGTGATTCCAGCACCTAGATGGTTGAGTGCAAGGACCGATCTGCCCCTGCTCAAGAGGTGCTCTTGACCAGCCAATCATCCAGATAAGGGAAAACATGCACTTCCAGGCTGCGGAGGAACAGCCCACCATGGCCTGACATTTCGTAAAGACACGTGGGGCCGAAGCTAGCCCGAACAGCAACACTATGTACTGAAAGTGCTGTTTTCCCACCACATATCTGAGATACTTCCTGTGACCTGGAAAGATCTCTATGTGAGTGCACACATCCTTTAAATCGAGGGAAAATAGCCAGTCTCCTTTTTGCAGGAAGAAAATCAGGATGCCCAGGGAAATCATCTTGAAATTTTCTTTTGTTAGAAAATTGTTCAAGGCCCTCAGGTCTAGTATGGAATGGAGTCCCCTGTTCTCTTTGGAATATGGAAGTACCGGGAGTAAAATCCCTGCCCTCTTTGCCCTGGTGGGACAGGTTCAACTGCTCTGGCTGTTAAGAGAGCAGATAGCTCCTGAAGAAGTACTTCCTGATATACTACTAGCCCCCAAAACAGGCAAGGAGGTGAAGTTGGCAGGACACCCAAAAGGTTCAATCAGTACCCTTGGCGGATGATGGACAGAACGCACTAGTCTGAGGTTATACCGGGCCACCTATTTGCGAAGAACTGTAGCCTGCCCCCGACCAGAGGGTCCACCATCTCGGTCGCTGGGTGGCTGGATTATGCTTCCTATGATCCAGTCAAAACCCCATCTCAGGATTTGGCTGTGGCGCCGGCTGGGAACTTGGGAGCTCACTGCTTCCTAGGGCAGCTGCAAGAGCTCATCTTCTAGGAACAAGAGTGAGGGGCCGGAGGATAGTACTTCCTCTGGTAGTAGAAAGACTTCCTTGAGCTGTGCCTTTCCAACCTCCTGGCTGAGTAGGGTGGGTCTGAAGTGCTGGCGGAAAGTTATTGGAGGGTCTCATGGTGATTCCGCAACTGGGCCACCGTATCCCTCACCTTATCTCTGAAGAGATTCTCCCCTTTGCACGGCAGGTCAGTGAGTCTTTCCTGTACCTCTGGTCAGAGATCCGAGGCCCGCAGCCATGCTATTCTGAGGATGCCGATTCCCACTGCAGAGGTCTTGATGCCATCTTGAAAACCTTGTAGGTGGATCGCACCTCGTGTTTTCCACACTCCAGGCCCTGACCTACCAGCGACAGGAAGGTGTCTGGCTGCTGTTGAGATAGCTGCTTGGCAGCCTCCTGCACCTGCTTCCAGAGGTTGTAAAAGTATTGGCTCATGTAGAGCTGGTAGAAGGCAATGCAGGCAATAAGCATAGCCCCCTGAAAAACATTCCTCCGAAAGGCATCCAGCGCTCTGTGTTCTCTCTCGGGGGGCACTGATGTATGGGTCCGAGAGTGCTTGGCCTTCTTGAAAGTGGATTCGACCACTACCGATTGGAGTGCTAGCTGGCGCCTGTCGAATCCAGTAGCTTGTTGGACAAAGTAAACCCTGTCCGCCTTCCTGTTAACAGGAGGAACCATGACAGGGTGCTCCCAAATCCTCAATAGCAACTCCTTAAAGATGTCTTGCACCGGGACCGACATGATCTCTTTAGGAGCCGCCACAAACTGGAGGATCACCAGCATTTTTTGCCGGGCGTCCTCCTCCCCATTAACTGAAATGGGATGGCTTCCACTATCGCCAGCCAAATCCTGTGAAGGACAGGTCCTCAAGGGAGACCTCCTTCGCTTCTCTGGAGGAGAAGTTCTGAGAGGAGACCTTCTGAGGTTTCCGCAGTGTCATCCCCCCAGGGATCGTAAGGCCTCATCCTCGCTGTAATCCAAATGGAATGGGGCCCTAGGTGCTCAGCCTTCGTCCAGGGGTCTAGGCACCAGTGGCATTGGCGCCGGACCTGGCATAGCTGGATGGGGAACTACAGGCCGTGGGGGCCGGCACCAGCACTGATGGGGCTTCCTCCTCAAAGAAACCAGTGACAACCACCACATCGGTTGAGGGAAGCATCAGTGCCCAGCTGGGCATCGATGGCTCCCCGGGAACCGACACCAGCTGGGTTGGTAATATGAGCACATTGAGAAACTCCAGCAGCGGTTCCAGCAGGGAGAGCCCAGGCACCAATACTGCCGGTGCCACTGGCTTGATGTCTTGCAGTACCCATTCGAGCACCAACTGGATTCTGCGCTCTTTTTGAAAAATAACTCAAGCTTGGAAACTGCAATGTGACAGCTCCACGGAAAAAGAGAGACTGAAGAGGGACCCCACGTGGATGCATGGATTAGGGCATGCTGGGCATACTCAGTGTGCCTAGTCAAAGTTCCAGAAACTTTGACATAAGCCCATCTGATGATGTCACCCATGAGGACTACCATCATGCATGTCTTAGGAGAAAGGCCCCTCCCCTGGCATGAAAAAACTTCAGGCCCTCTCCCCATCTCCCTAGCCCTATGCCCCTCCCCCACCTAGCATCTAACCCCATCCATAGTCTATAAGGTGGGGCAGAAGCAATCCTCAGTCACCCCTGTCCTGCCGATTCTGGCAGACTGAAGCTCAGTGCCAGTTTGAAAAACAGCATCAGCCTCGGGTCAGCAGGGTCCCATTTTGCTGGAGAGAACCAGCAAGGCAGGAACAACTAGTGATTGCTGCTGCCCTCTGTGCAGACCACAGATGATAGAGTAACATGCTAAGGCAGATACAAGGGTCTGGGGAAAAATAGCAACAGGCCCGGAGAAGGGGCATTTTGGCAATTTAGTGCGCACTACTGTAAAATGACATGTGCCGAAAGCAAAATAAAAACCCCACAGGAAACAGATGGAAATGAAAAAACCCGCCCAACAAAATAAAAAAAGCAAAAAAAAAAAAAAAATCCTGCACACCTCTACCATGTAATTCAGTGTAAAACTCACTCAGCTAAGTTCCACTGAATATCCGGTTAAAGATATTCAGGTCACAATCCTGCTCACAGCTTGCTGAATATTGACCTCCTCTATATGTTTACAAAACAGATCTTTTTCAAAATGACTTATATTGTTCTTCAAACAGGGGACATAAAAATCCTTTTTTAAACCGTGCATTTCTCACATAGCACTCCTGTTTTAGGAAAAGAGAAAATATTTACAATTCATAAATACTGTTATTTTTAAAACATCTCTAGTTATTGGGTTAAAAATCCCCACTGATTAAAGTATACTACAAAGGAGTCTGTACACCAAAAATCACAACAATGGTTGCGTGTGCTGATCACCAGTGTTAACATGCCCATACAATGTGAATTAATGTGCAATACAATATATTTGTAGGGCAAGCGCTAAAAAAAGAACCTCAAAAGTAAATATATTTACTTATTTATTTATTTATTTATTTGTTTGTTTAACATTTTTATATACCGAACATTTGTTTAGCACTTCATGTCGGGTCACAATATGATGGGGCCAGGTCTTAATCCTAGTCCAATACAACAGATAAAACTTGACTGTATAAAATTAAAATAAA
This sequence comes from Rhinatrema bivittatum, assembly GCF_901001135.1. Taxonomy (NCBI): domain Eukaryota; kingdom Metazoa; phylum Chordata; class Amphibia; order Gymnophiona; family Rhinatrematidae; genus Rhinatrema; species Rhinatrema bivittatum. The sequence continues at coordinate 406,014,061 of NC_042616.1, read as the reverse complement.
ACTAACATTATAAATAAATCTTATAAGGTGTAAAAAGTACTTCAGAAAATAAAATAAAATAAAATAGAATGGGAAGCCCAGTATTAGTCCTAAGTTAAATATAAAATTAACTGATTAAACGAGATTACAAAATAATAAAATACAAACACTTTTATAAAACCTGCATAAGCCAGTAACTAAAAATAGTAATTTTCTTGTTAAACTATATATAAAAAACTGAATCAATAATGGGAGAGTCAGCAGATCAGAGGATTAGCCAGTTGGAAAATAGAACTGCTCAAATAACCATGTTTTTAACATTTTTTTGAAGGAATATTCTTGTCAGATATCTAGCGGAAGTGAGTTCCAAAGTTTTGGTCCAGCCAGTGAAAGAGCTCTTTCTCTAACTGAGTTCAGATGAGCAGATTTTGGAGAGGGTATGGAAAGAAATGCCTTGCCTAAGGATCTTAAATTACAAGCAGGTGTATGTATTCATAAGGATGCGTTTAACCAATCCGTGCTTTCGCCGTGAACAGCTTTTTGAATTAATGATAAACACTTATAATGGATTCGGGCATGGATTGGTAACCAATATAACTCCGCCAGTACAGGGGTAATATGGTTGAATTTCCTTGAGTTGGTAAGAAGGCGTGCATTGCATTTAGGAGAAGTTGCAATCTCAAAAAAGTATAGAGTCGCTATCCTAAGTCTGCCTGATGAATGAATAACATGTGGAGGATACAGAAATTAGAGCATGCATGGTAAGAAATGTATGGCTGAGCCTCCAGGCTGCAAACCTAGTGCATGGGGCTGCTTGTCAGGGCTGAGGGCAGAAGTGGAACAGCATTTGGACCCCAGGAGAAAAGGTGAGAGACTTCAAGGAGAGGAAAAACCAAACCAAAAGTACACCCCTCAGATGTCTGCCCAGAAAGAGGCAAAGGAGGAGGAAAGTGTTAGTGGAATCAGAGTGGGGAGGAGAGGGCGTCATCTTGGAGACTGCACCATGACTGAGCCATGGCTTCACCTGATGTCCAGGCTCAATGGAGCTCCCGTACCTAACCTTCCGCCCTCTATAAGCAGCCTCTAGTGCTGGGGCCAGGGCTACCCTTCGCCCCAGTTGTGCCTTCTGAAGATAATCTAAAGCTGTTGGGTGAGGAGTTGGGGCTGAACCCCTGGCTGAAACTAAAAAAGAAAAAAAGCAGGAAGGACAGGTCTCAGAGTTCTCAGGAACGACCTCCATAGTCAGACAAAAAAACAAACAAACTGTTGTCTTCATAAAAGCCCTGGTCACTGAGACTGCTGTTCTGAAGTGAAGTGTACAACAATGTTTGCAAACCACTTGTCGTGTGTTAACCTTTGGTTTGCAAAGACATTTTTCATTGTGTCAATAAACGTGTGGGAGGGTGGAAAGTGTGTGCTGGAGTACTTTACGTTTCCAAAGAGAAGTGCAGGACTATGCGGTATAGCTCAAGGGCATGGGGATAAACTTTTAGACTGTCATCTCTTATACTCAACTTCATCGTTCAGTTCCAATGCTTGCTATTAGTTGAGCCCTTTCAATTGCATGCATGCTAACATGTTAAGACTTGGTCTAAGATAGGAGTTACATTCAGGATTTAGCAGGCGCATGCTGGATAGGGTATGGGGAAGAGCATGCCACACTATTTCACCGTAGGCTCACTTAAGCCTAATTTCCAAATGCTAGTCCTCCATTCACATGCAAGGATCTGTTAATTTGAACTCCTGAGCGCTAATGTCTTCTGGAACCAGCTTAGCATGTGTGCTAGGGCCTTCGGGCAGAGAGCACACTATTCTTGAGTGTATACTAAATGGCTGTAGCATGCGGGCTAAGTGTTAGTGCGTAGGCCAGAAAGTCATAAGAAACAATTTCCTTTTTCCCAAAGAAAGGAAAATGAAATTATTTGGTTGAGCATTCAATTTTATTTTGCTTGTGTCTGAAAAAAAAAAAAGTGTTTCTACAGAAAAGATTTAAGGCAGTTATCCTGAAATATCCGCAAACTTTAACATCCTTTGATGAATAGCCCTCTCAAAGTGCATGCAAATGAGAAAGTTAAGATGTCTGGGGTTTTTTTTGTTTTTTTTTTAGCATATGCTAAGTTCTTCAGTCTCCTGAGATATCATGCATTTTTCAGCATTTTTTAATGAATAGACCCTAGTTTCTCCAAATACTGAGGCGATGCAGGTAAAACAATTATTCTTCATTTACACCGAATGCTACTTTTGCTCTTCTGTACTGAGCATATTGCCCTCAAGCTGTTTTCTTTGGAGTCAGAGAGAAGTTTCAAACTACATTTTATAAATGAGAGGGAAAAGTGATTTTTTTTTTTTTTACCTGAAGCATCCAAATATTCTTCAGCAACCCTTCTATTTCTCCTCAGCCCTGCCACATACAGCCTCTGTCACAGTGCCAGGCCAGGAACATCCCATTAGCATTCTGCATTCCTCTGCTGATCTCTTGATCCCCTTAAACTGATTTTCTGAAACAGAAGGAATTGCAACCATTTCTTTTCTAGTTCCCATGCAACACTCACACTTTTCTCCTGCTTGCTTGAGCTAAGTAAACTGTCCCCAGAGTTACAGGCTATGACTTTAACAACACTACTTTCCCCTTTGCTCTCTAGGGCAGGCACATTTTTCTTCAGCTGGCTAAAAGCTCTAAGAATCGGTGACAAGAACTCAGAATCGCCAAGCTTTAGAAAGGAAACAATCTACCAAGGGGACAAAAAGGTGAAGGACAAGTAAAACAAAAAAAACCCTGCAGTGAAACAAATATAGTATAAAACACTGCGGGGTTGGAGGCAGAGCCTCCAGTCCAGCGAGTATCTCAACTCACCTCCAGCACATGGCCGTGACCTTACTCTGTGACTTTCCCTTTTCACAGCACAGACTCTTCTTTGGTGTCCACGAAACCTTTACAGCTGTGGTTCCGAGATGGCATCAAATGATTCCTTTTCAGGTGCCAGCGAGCTCCATTCCATGGTCTTTCCTATTACGCTTTCTCTGATGTTGGTTAGATACAGGGTTTCTGTGCTCAGTGGAGCTGGTCTTGCTTCCTGTCCAGATACAGGGAGACCTAGTTAATTCATATTTGTGTGTTATACAGACCCACGCAGCAAGATAAACCAACTAGCTGGCAGCTAATCCTCTGACATGCAATTAGCAGTGACTGTCTGGTTTATTTTTCTAAACACTTTCTTAATCAAGATTTTTTTTAAAATAAAAAAATAGACAAATTTAATTAAGATTTAACTGTATGCAGAACATGGAAATATCACCTATGATCTTGATGACCTTCCTTCTCCTCAACCTTCTCTTTCTCCTTCTTTGATCCTTTGTTCTTCCTGCTTCCGTCTCTCCTTTCTGTACCCTCCCCTTTCTCTTCCTCCTCCTTTTTGCTCCCTTTCTCCACGTTCGTGTTCTTTTCCTCCATGTCCTTCTTTCCTCTTTTGCTGTTCCTCTGTTTCCTCGTATTCCTCTTCATCCATGTTGGCTCCTGAAGGCATTGAGCTCCTTCCATTTTTTTTTAAATGTTTCAAACTTTGCACTTCACTAGTGTGGACAGGAGGAGAGGAAAGCTCTGGGCAGATCCCCATGAAGTTCTTAGCAAAGAGCCTTTGATGGATGAAGGAAGAAACTGACAAGTCCTTGACATTTTCCCCATCTAATATCTGCTGACTGTATCACCTTCTTAGTCTCTACTGGATCTATTCCCTAAGTACCAGTAATCTTTACATGTTCATGACTCTCCAAAATGACTCCTGTCTAACAAGAATCTCCAATCTTCAAATCTCATTTTTCAAATGCAGTCTTCTGAAGATGCCAAATAGAAGACCTGTAGATTCCACCAAACCTCCCTCCCTTTCCCCTTTCCGCTTCTTTCCCCTCTCACTGTGTGGCTGAAGCTTAACATACTATGGCTCTGTGATTTGCAGGTTTTCTGTTAACTGTTCTTTGTAGGTAAACAGCCTTCCATAGCCCTGCATTATCTCTGCGTCCTAATCTCTCTAAGTTAAATCAATTTTAGTTATCATCTGCACAGCACCATCTGGAATTCTGCCATAATAAGAGCGGGGGACTTGATTTAACCTTCTGTGGCCAGGACAGGAAGCTTCTATATTATTAAAGAATTAGATTTCATAAGATTTTTTTTTTCCCTTGCATGTATGTGGTGGCTTTTATTTTTTTGGTCCTGCACCTAGAATATTGTGAAGCCCACGTAACCCATTCTACAGGGCACCATGCAGTGCTTCCAACCCCTTTCCCCATCCTATTCCATAGTGGTGCCACCCCATCATTTCATGCCCTCAAGGGGCAGTGCCAGACTTCTTTTCATTTTTTTCATGCAGCTCTGCTATCCCCATTCTGCGCTTGGTGCTCCCGTATAGCAATGCCGCCAACCTTCCTTCCGTGCCATCATGGAACAATGAAAAAAACAAACCCGTTCTTCATGACAACTTGATGTAGTTCAGAGTGATCAGAAGCCACTACTACCCCCACTGAATTCCGGGTTATACAACTGAGCCTGATTTCAGGATGCAATGCAGTGAATCCACTTTAAGATTTAGGCTAGGGGTCACTTTTGTAATGTTAGCTCAGGAGCAATGTAGAGAAATGTGTTTCTCTCTTTTTTTGCTCATTCACATTCCGCTGAAAGCAACTGCAATCTCTCTGTCAGTCAGCAAGCTGAGAAGAGGATGCACTAGTTCTGCAGGATTTAGGGGAAGGAGGGCTCGGAGAGGGTACAATAAGCCTGTAGGAAATGCTTTTATGATAAGCCATTCATAAACCCAAACTCTTGTTTGTGAAGGATGAAGTTAGGCAGCGTGTGCTCCCTGCTTAATCTAGCAGTAATAAAAAAAAGAGGATTGACAAGGTCTCAGGACACTTCAGTTTTGAGCATAGAGGACTGTAGATCCTTGATTGGAAGCCAGAGATTCAGCGGCATTGGTGGGCTGAGGAGAGATGACTGAAAGGAGGAAAGACAGGGCTCTAGCAAAGAGTGATTATAGCTGCGATGTGTGGGAAGTGAACAAAGTGACAGGTGACATTAGTGAAAGCTGGGACTTCGTCAGGACCTGTACACTGCAGGCTGGCAGCCACATCTGCCAGGACAGAATCTAATCAGGACAAATTTTTTTATTCAAAGTAGGATTGCAAATGGTAGTGTAATATCCCTATGACAGGGGTTCTCGTTGCTAAGAAAGGCGCTTTGGGACCTAGTTCCTCAGCTGTCCTTGGCATATAGATAGGAAAAAAAACTGATCTTCAATTCAGAAAGGTAAACATTTCTATAAGTGACAAGATCTTACTACACAGACTTAAGGATGTGCATGAAAAATGTTTTGGGTTTCGTTCATTATTTAGGTTCATTTGGCTAAGTATTTTGTTCTGTTTGGTTTGGATCTTAAAACTTTCCTTTGTTTATTTTGTTCACTCACTTTCCATTAAGTTGCTGCATGTCTACTGCCCGCTTTGTCTCTGGTGCTCCTATTCCCGCACCCTAAGCAGGAGCATTTCCTTCCTGTAAATTTGACTGTCGGCATGGAGAGTGGTACTACCTTTCACCCGTAGGTTGTCACACACTGTGGCTAGCATGGAAAGATCCAGCTGGGTGAGGGGATCGAGCCTATTTAGCCACTGTAAAGGAGTTGTCAAGCAACATCACCTCTGATTTTGTCCCTGTTCCTGCCGGCAGGGATGGTGAAAGCATTAGGCATCTGTCTAGAGGGTCACCAGTTCTGGGGGTGGAGCAGAACTGGGCCCCCATCAAATTCAGGACAGGAACCTTTTGGACTTGCTTGTCCATCGGGCAGCTACTAGCCAGAGATAAAAGTCAGTCAAGCCGATGCAATATTGGTGTGCATAATCTGGGCGCTCATGAATGAGCGCTCGCTCTCTTAATGTGGGGTCGAGCCACCTCTCCCGGGCGCCTGATGTAATATTTAAATGGGCTGTCACAGTAAAAAGAAGGCGCTAAGAGAAATTGTGTGTCCCTAGCACCTCCTGGGCATCAGGCACCCAGTACCGGTTAGGAAAATGGACGCTCAATTAACGAGCATCCATCTTCCTAGCCCATGGCTGTACACAGGTTAGGAAAACGGACGTTCGTTAAATTGAGCGTCTGTTTTCCTAACCTGACCGTCGGTGACATTTTTTTTTTCACTTACTCCTTTTTCAAGTTTCTCTGACTTAATATTGCCACGATATCAAGTCAAAGGAACTACAGAAAAGCAGTATTTTCTGCTAACTTTAGGGGCTTCTGAAGAATTAACTCCTGCTCTGGGGCAGGCATTAATTTTTGAGGGTAAATTGTGTGCGTCGGGCGCACATTTATTTTTTGTGTAGGTAATAGCTAATAGCCTCATTAACGTGAATTATATGTGATGAGCGCTAATAACTACACGCTGGTTTGAATGCACATTTTGGACGCACTCCTCCCCTTATTGCATAAGGGGTTTTGGACAAGCGGGTCCAAGCCGTGTACTTGGCTGAGCGCACTGTATTGCACCGGCCTGATTGTGCAATGGCCTGGATGGCCAGGTATTTATCTCGAGGATACAGCAAGAGCAAACTGGAAAATAGGAAGTGACTGCACACGCAGCCCGAAAGCAAAGTTTGCAAGAAAACAGTGTGCAGTAGCTAATGGTGCCCATTGTGATCATTGAAAGGAGAATTTTCAAAGTGTAAATATTTTTATTTAAGAGCTTCAAAGCTCAGATGTAAGCGTGACAGTAAGTCCTTGACATGGACCTGTGTTTCTCCTTAAGGCTGCAACAGGAGGGACTAAAAGGCAGCGGCTCAGACTGATGCAATGCTTTCAGACAGATTTGAAATATTTATCTCGCCTTCCTCTTCCCCAACATCACAACCATGTGCAGACACAACAGAGAAGCATGTGCTGCATATTAAAGGCGCATTCAAGGACTGCAGGACACAGAGACAGCAGGAGCAGGGCAGTGTGGGAAAAAAAGGAAGATGGATACCAATTCGAGCACAGCAGGCCCAGGTCATCTGCGTGAAGCGCAGTCTCGCCTGGCTTCCTCGTCTCTGTTTTGCCTCCGCCTTTCTGCAGGCTATCACTGCCAGCAGCACCAAGGAAGACTGGACGTGGTCTGCAGGAGGGTAAGCCATGCCTGCGGCACCTCTCCCTGCCCGCTGCTTGAAAAAAAACAAACAGTGGGAGTGCTGACCTAGGAGGCTGGCTGGCCATGGGGCAGAGAGCATTCAGCTGCTGGGTCCCATGGTGGCACTTTGTTGAATTTGTTCCCCCTACAGGGTGAAGCAGCTGGAAGCAGACCAGTCCCAGCCTCCCTGGCTGTTCTGTGTGTGTGTGTGTGTGTATGTGTGTGTGGGGGGGGGGGGTTTGGGACACTGGCTTGGGGGGAGGGGGGCAGTGGAAGAGGGTAGAAGAAAGAGAGAGACCGTAGCCCCAAGTGGGAAGGAGGGAACAGGCACTGTGATTGCAGAGGAAGGGGGGATAGCAAGGCCGTTAGGATGGAGGGGATAAAGTGATCCCTGAAGAGGAGTGAGTGTGGACTCGGGGAATGACTGGAGTGATGGGAGACCGAGGGATTAAGTGGGAGTATAGAAATATTGGGATTGAGGGAGAGAGCAGGAAGGAGAGAGAGAGAGAGAGAGAGTAGTTCCAGGTGGGGACGGAAAAATGGGGACTGGTGGGAGAGAAGTCTGGGGATGGGAGAAGAGGGATTCAGATTGGGGGGTAATGTGAGACAAGAGCAGGGATAGGGAGATTGAATGGATTGGAGGGAGGGGGACTGTGACTCAGTGAGATAGAGGAGAAAGTCTGTGTGAAATTCCTCCCCACCCCCAACACTAATCCACAATACTCTCATGACAAATGGAAATCAAAAGTTCACATGCATGGAGAACAAGGGATTTTTAAAAAATACTTATTAGTTTTAAGTTTTAGATGTTATTTGATGTGTCTACTGTTTTGAAATATTTTAAGGGTGTTAGAGAAATTGTTAAAAATATATATATACATTTGTAATTATTGGATGTTATTCTATATTTCAGCTGTTTTGAAATATTTTTTATTAGTGTGATTTTAGTATTATATTTCTTGATTTTATCGATTGATTTATGAGGACTAGTAATGTTTATGTTTTTCCATTGTTGCACTGCTTACGGTCTCTGGCTTATTGTGCTTTACAGTTCAGTTTTTGTCTGGACATTTCTATTTATTCTGTATTTGCTGTGGGTCTGTATGTGTTCTGTATGTGTGACCGAGGTGAGTCATTCTGCTAGTCAGTAGTTTCTGTGCAGGGATCTATAGCAGCTTAGCTTGTTCTGTTTTACTAATAGGAAGTATTTTGGGGTTTTAGGGCCTGGATTATTATTTGCAGTGTTGCCTTTTCATAGGTAGGGTATTACTATTTGAATGCTGGCAGTTTACTATATTGTAATTGCAGTTCAGCTTACTCATGGCTTTCTGATGGCAAAGCACATACCCAACAAGTGTTACAATAGGCCATTCAGGATGAGTTTCTAGAGGGGTTTTTTTGCTTTGTTTTAGAGGGTTTTCTGGTTAGTACCACTACAGTGCGTGCAAATGTAATACATGTTGCTTGTAAGTGATATTTTTACTTCAAAATGTTATTTTTCCATATAAAATCTATTATTATACATGCATACGTTTTAATTGTGTGTCAGGAATGCGGGGGGGGGGGGGGGGGGGAGGCACTCAAGGCTATAAGGTTCACTTAGGGCACCCAATATTTATTTATTGTATTTATTTATTTAACAAGATTTTGCATTAAATACTGTACATTTATTTCTCTGCCTGCTGGAAATCCTCTAACTTCTCCTTCAGGATATTGTCTCTGGGGATGTCCTCGCCCAGGGTGGCTGATTTTGAACTCAGTTCCCTCATGACACATGACTTGTACCATTTGCATCATGTGTAACCAATCCGTAATCCCTAGGGGGAAATCTACATCTATCTTCGTTTCCAGAGACAACTCATGAAGAAGTGTCTGTTGCTCCTCTAAACTTTACAGTATCAGATAGTGGATACCTGTTTGTGGAGTCCCATTCTTGCCTATATCCTAAATAAGCCAGTGCAGAGATGCCCTCACTGCTTCCTGCTTCTCACAGTGTTGCTGCCTGTCTTTCACATGCCAACGAAAGTGTCCCACTATTGTCCTGTACCTCTGTATCAGTTCCTTCAGGACTAAGCTGCCAAATTCCTTGGCCCCCAGCCCCAGAGTGGCCCTTAATGCTAGGTGAGGCAAGTTTGTAAAGTATTCGATCCCCTGATGTCTTCCCCTTCTCACGTTACTGTCACTGTCTGTAACAAAAAAAAAACCACACCCAGGAGCAATAGTCATATCTCTCCAGCATAGCTGACAGACCTCCATCCTCCTCCTTATTGCTATTAAGTCATAAACTTGGTATGACTATGATCTAGCACCTGGATGCAGCACTGCCCACCTGTATCCTGCGGGTCCATCGCCGCTAGAGCTTCTGCCTGCTCCTGACTCAGCAGCTGCCACAGGCATGTGAGGCATTGTGGCCGGTTTCAGATGTCGCTGGTGAAATTTGATAGTACTTCTGTTCACCTTGGCTAGCTGCACCTGCATCCAGGTATGGGACTGTGAGTATAAGGTGCCTGCTAAGTGTGGTCTGAAAGATGTGCAGCAGCTGCTTACATCCCACATTCTCCACCACCTGCATAGAATGGCCATCCAGGGCAATCATTTCCCCGCTGCATCTTCCCATCACCTTTGATGTTGCCTACCTCTTTCTCCGGAATAGTGATGTGGAACACCACCCCATCTGCTGTATAGCGGCTTGCTGCTACAATGAGGGTGGGAGTTGCTGGGCTGAGGGATTGGCTTGAGAGACAGACTTCGCCTTTTCCATGGATTTCTTGTTCTTGTTGTTCCTCCTTTGCGTGGGAGACAGGGTCCCCCGGCTTGTTCCAGTCCCCTCCCCTTAATCCATTGCAAATGTAGGTTGTTTTTGAAAGGATGCTGCATACCACCGTTTGAAAGAATCCCGGGACCTTTCTTCTACAGATATCCTTTTGAAAGTGAATGAATTCCACAAAAACACTGGTCCTCCACTTCTGAACTCTCACAGGATTGCTTTTCATTTTCTGGATCCTTGGGTGCTGCTGTTAGGGTTAGGGTTCAGAACAGACTAACTAAAAATGGACTTGTTTGTCATGTTTTACCCATTCATTTCAACCAAATGGACATCCTTAATAAGACACATTTTCAAGCACAGGTGAGAAATATTAAAAATAGGAGTAGGCATGCCCTAATGGTTAGAGTAATGAACAGCTCATCCCACAAGCAGCCTCTCACCTCCATGCTGGCCCAACGCCACAGGACATCCTCTTCTTGTGGTTAGGATGCCCCAGATCGCCGCTGCCACTCCTCGCGGTCCAATGCCGCTGTGTGCGGCAGGAGGGGCCGAAGTTGCTTCTTCGCGGCAGGAGCCGCTGCCAGGATGCCTCTTCGTGAGGGGAGTGCCGCCGCTGTAGACTCCGCCTCTTCATGCAGCTAGGAAGCCACTGCTGTCGGCCACTCCTACGTGGCCCAGATGCCCTGACACTGCTGTCCATCTTCTCGACCCTGGTGCCACCGCCGACTACCTCGCCGCTTTATGCTCCTGCTTGTCTCTGGGCCTCTAGGTGTGCGCGCGCATGCCTCACTACAACATTTAAAGGGCCAGCAGTGGGAAAAGCCTCGCGGCCCCAACAGATGACGTCTTCAGCATGTGCCTAGTCCAGCCCTATAAAAGGGCTCAGCTTGTTCTCCTCGGGGTCTTCGCATCGGACCTCCATGGTTATCCAAGCTTCTCTTCTCCGATCAAGGTTCTCCGTGGTCTCCTCATGTCTAGATGGCTCTTTGATGTTAGATGTTCCCGATGTTCCTGGTCTTCTTCATCTGATGTTCCTGGTCTTGTTCCTCATTGGAGCTCCTTCGTTGCCTGTTCCATGTCCTGATGTTCCAGTCCTGATACTGATGTTCCTTCATCCTGCTTCCAGGTTTCCTGCTTGCCCACCTTTCCTGGCATGCCACCATCATGGTCCAGTACCAGCCCATGGGGGGCTGTGTAGGGCACTTCATGGCACAAGGCCTGCCTTCACGTCTGCAGCGCAAGACTCTGGATGGCCCTTGCTTTTAATGCCGAGATCTGTTCCTGAATCTGAGTTCCAAAGTCTTGAATCCTGAGTCTTGAATCCTGTTCCCGGTCTTCAGAGTACCTTGTTCCTGCTTCTGTCCATTCCCTAGACTCAAGCCAGAACCTGCTGCACTTCAGCGTGGTCCGTGACCAGTCACGGACGGCTGTGTAGGGCACACTTAGGTGCAGGCCTCTCCTGAATATTCAACATGTTTCCGGTTCCAAGTTTTCACTTTCTCGCCTGGAGTCTGCTTCACTTTTGGCATGGTCCATGACCAGCCATGGGCAGCTGTGTAGGGCACGCTGTGGTGCAGTCTGCCCAGAAAGAGTGTAGGGAACAAGAGAAGAGATAAGACATTGCTCTAGGCAGGAACAATGAGACTGGATAGAAAGCCAGATTTCCCTAGGTTCAGGGACAAGAAGGGGGACATTTATTGCTCCACAGGAAGGGGAAATTTGCAGTATCCAGGAGCGGAAGAGAAAGTGCTTTATGTATGGTGAGAAGGGACATTTTAAAAGAGACTATCCGTATGGACTATTCTTTTATAATGAGGGAAACCTTTGAAAGAATGGGAAAGAGGGGTAGAATAAAAGGCCAGAATTTGAAAGCATTTCTGAATACTGGGAGTAATCAGTCCCTCATGTCAGGGCCTCTTGCTAGGACCTAAGGATATGGAAAGAAATAGATGTGAAGTGACAGGGCAGAAGATGGTTAAAAGTCCAACGTGTCCATGGGGATATACAGTCCTGCCCTAACTATAAAATAAAAATTGCCAAGGGGGGACCAACCAACGTCATTATTGGTCAAAATACTAAAAGGGTGCCGTTCCCACTAATTCTGGGGAGAGATTGGGAAGGGTTAGAGGAGCAGCTATGGGTCAAGGAAGTGAGGGTAACTACCCCAAGTTAAGAATGTGGTAGAAGAAATGCAGAAACTTGAAAAGGTAGGAGGAAGGCAAAACAATTACCAGCATGGTTAAAAGGTGAGATGAAAGAGACAATTTTAGCCAAAAAAAAATCCTTCAAAAACTGAAAGAAGGATCCATCTGATGAAAATAGGAAAAACCATAAGCATTGTTATGCTATGTGTAAAACATTGATAAGGCAGGCTAAGAGAGAATTTGAAATGGCTGTAGAGGCAAAAACTTATAATATAAACTTTTTAAAATATATCCAAAGCAAGAAACCTGTGAGGGAGTCGGTTGGACCGTTAGATGACCGAGGGTTTAAAGGGGCTCTTAGGGAAGATAAGACCATTGCAGAAAGACTAAATGAATTCTTTGCTTCTCTGTTTACTAATGAGGATGTTGGGGAGATACCAATTCTGGAGATGGTTTTCAAGGGTGATGAGTCAGATGAACTGAATGAAATCACTGTGAACCTGGAAGATGTAGTAGGCCAGATTGACAAGCTAAAGAGTAACAAATCACCTGGCCCATATGGTATGCACCCCAGGGTTCTGAAGGAACTAAAAAATGAAATTTCAGATCTATTAGTTAAAATTTGTAAACTATCATTAAAATCATCCATTGTAACTTAAGACTGGAAGGTAGCCAATGTAACCCCAATATTTAAAAAGGGCTCCAAGAGTGATCCAGAAAACTATAGACCAATGAACTTGAATTCAGTGCTGGGAAAAATAGTGGAAATTATTCTAAAGATCAAAATCACATGGTTTAATGGAACATGGTTCCAAAATGACATGGTTTAATGGAACACTGTCAGCATGAATTTACCCAAGGCAAGTCTTGCCTCACAAATGTGCTTCATTTTTTTGAAGGGGTTAATAAACACGTGGCTAAAGGTGAGCCAGTAGATGTAGTATATTTGGATTTTCAAAAGGCGTTTGACAAAGTCCCTCATGAGAGGCTTCTAAGGAAACTAAAAAGTCATGGGATAGGAGGTGATGTCCTTTCATGGATTACAAACTGGTTAAAAGACAGGAAACAGAGAGTAGGACTAAATGGTCAATTTTCTCAATGGAAAAGGGTAAACAGTAGAGTGCCTATAGATCTGTATTTGGACCAGTGCTTTTCAATATATTTATAAATGATCTAGAAAGGAATATGATGAGTGAGGTAATCAAATTTGCAGATGATACAAAATTATTCAGAGTAGTTAAATCACAAGTAGATTGTGAGAAATTGCAAGAGGACCTTGTGAGGCTGGAAGACTGGGTATCCAAATGGCTGATGAAACTTAATGTGGAGAAGTACAAGATGATGCATATAGGGAAAAATAATCCATACTGTAGTTACATGATGTTAGGTTCCATATTAGGAGCTCCCACCCAGGAAAAAGATCTAGGCGTCATAGTGGATAATACATTGAGATTGTCAGCTCAGTGTGCTACAACAGTCAAAAAAGTAAACAGAATGTTAGGAATTATTAGGAAGGGAATGGTGAAAAAAAAATGGAAAATGTCATAATGCCTCTATATCGCTCCATGGTGAGACCACGTCTTAAATACTGTTTACAATTCAGGTCACCACATCTCAAAAAAGATATAGTTGCGATGGAGAAGGTACAGAGAAGGGTGACCAAAATGATAAAGGTAATGAAACAGCTCCCCTATGAGGAAAGGCTAGAAGTTAGGGCTGTTCAACTTTGAGAAGAGATGGCTGAGGGGTGATATGATAGAGGTGTTTAAAATCATGAGAGGTCTTCAGATAATAGAAGGACTAGGGGGCACTCCATGAAGTTAGGAGTAGCACATTTAAAACTAATCAGAGAAAATTCTTTTTCACTCTGTGCACAATTAAGCTCTGGAATTTGTTGCAAGGGGATGTGGTTAGTGCAGTTAGTGTAGCTGAGTTTAAAAAAGGTTTGGATAAGTTCATGGAGGAGAAGTCCGTTAACTGCTATTAATCAAGTTGTCTGAGTGATTAGCCACTGCTATTACTGGCATCAGTAGCATGGGATCTACTTAGTGTTTGGGTACTTGCCAGGTACTTGTAGCCTGGATTGGTCACTGTTGGAAACAGGATGCTGTGCTTAATGGGCCCTTGGTCTGACCGAGTATGTCAATTTCTTATGTTGTTATGTGCTTATCAGGAGGGTTACTACCCCAAGTTAAGAATGTGGTAAAGATATGTTTCTTCAAGCTTCACCTCATCAGACATTTTAAATCATTTCTCAGTGAGGCAGGTTTAAAAACTGTTGTTCATGATCTTGTCATGTCCACTCTTGACTATAAAACTCTGCTGCCAGACTTATTTTTGGCTCAAAGATCTATGAGCATATCACTCCAGTTTTAATGAAACTTCACTGATTACCTATTTTCTGGAGAATTTGTTTTGAGATTTTGTTACTGGTTTTTAAAGTTATTCATGATTTGGCTCTAATTTATGTTAATGAAATTGTAAATATCTATCAACTCTCCACATTTTAAGCTCATCTGCTTGTAATTTATAAGAGGTACCATCTGAAAGGCTAGTATAGCTAGGAGAATAAAGAGAATATTTATTTTATGTGACAGGTCTGAACCTTTGAAATGAGATACCTGAGGCATTAAAAGCTGCAACATCGTTATTAAGACTTAGATAAATGCTAAAAAATAATTTCTTCAACTGTGCTTTTAACAAGTAACTTATATACTTATTTGCTCCTACAAGCTCTGTGTATGTTGACTGAGAAGTGTAATGATTTTTTTTAAAGCTTGCTGGCTCGTGTTTTTGTAGCTTTTATGTTTTTATGTTATGATTTTAGAGCTCTTTTTCTTTTAATTGGGTCTGCTTTTATGCTTTATGTTATGTCCTTTGTGTAGTGGTTTTATGTTTTTAATCAAAATGTGCATATACATTGTAACCCATCTAGAATTGCACATAATGTAGGATATACATTTTAAATTAAAAAAAATAACTATAGGGTACAGGCCAAGAGGGAAAATGGTAGCCTACAACAAATTTCTCCATTTTCAGGATCAGATGTAATTGGGGAGCCGGGTAAGACCCAAAAGCCCAGGGCACAGCATAGAAGGGAAAAGAAGGTAGATCCACTACAAGGGGGAGATATTGGGTACCCAGACAGGGATCAAAGGGTTAAGGGGAAGAAGTGCTTGAGAGGTTCCTATGGTTTCAGGAAGAACAAGAGGCAGCGGGGTACTGGGAAAGACTTAGAAAAAAAACTTCTGTTAAACCCAAGAGAAAGGGCAATGTTAATGTTCTACCACAATATCCTTATTTTGAACTTGAAAATAGTCTATTATACTGAATACAAGGGGGGGGGGGGGGGGCTGAAGGACAGAATATACAAAATGCAGTTATTGGTCCCAAAAATCTTCCAGAAGTGAATGTTAATGTTAGCTCATACCCATCCCCTCATGGGACATTTGGAGGGGCGGGGGAGGGGGGCAGAGTCTCCTTAGTCACTTGCTGGCCCATTTTTTTCTGGCCTGGAATCCATCATGCAGTATGTGAATTCTGTGCCTCATATCCAGCATGCCAGTAAGTATCATCACAGATGCCTTCTAAGAGTCCTTTAGTCTATTTTCCCTAATCACAGACCCCATGTGGATGAATGACAGTAGACATAATTAGGTTCTTAGAGAGGCATGCCAGGGGATACCAGTACTTCCTGGTGATAGCTGACTCTGCAACCTGATTTTCCTGGGTAGGACCCCTACGCTCTACTTTAGTGCAAGTGTTTGCAACTAAACTGATAAAAATATTTTGTCAGGTAGGATTTCCAAAAGAGATATTAACAGACCGAGGTACTGATTTCATGTCCACTAGCAGGACAAGTTTGGTCTATGTTTGGGTGAAACATATTAAACCTTCTGCATATCATCCCTAAACTGATGGCCTGGTTGAAAGGTTTAACCATAACCAAACCCTAAAGATCATGTTAATGAAACCTCTCTAAAGAGATGAGAGGAATTGGGATCAGTTAATACCACTATTGCTTGTTGCCAGATTTACACAGGGTTTTCCCTTTTTGAGTTGCTATAAGGAAGACAATCTAGGGGGATATTGGATGTGGTTAAAGAGATGTGGGAAGGAAAGAAAATGCAGGAAATAGTCAGCTATGTGAATGAGTTAAAGGACTATTTGTAGTTTATAACATACTTGGCTCAGGCTAACCTATTGCAGGCCGAGGAGAAACAGAAAACAACATATTATGACAAAAGGGCCAGAGAAAGGGAATTGTAACCTGGAGAGAAGTCTTGGTATTGGTGCAGGATTCATCTAATAAATTAGTGGTCAAATGGAAGGGCCCTCTCTAGGGAGAAGACTGAGGAGATTAAATTATGAAATAGTACAAGGCTGGGGGAAAGCACGGGTTTATCATGTAAATGTCTTAAAACCCTGGAAAGAGGGAAATACATTGTTGGACCCAAGATCAGGTTGCTCCAGGACCATGAGGAGGTGACAGTTGAAAGAAATTTAAATAGAAGACAGTGGGTTGAGCTACAAGAACTAGTTAGAGGGGCCAGAGACATGTTTTCTCCTGTACCAGGGTGAATAAAGTTGATTCAGCATGAAATTGTTACAGTTCCAGGGAAAATAGTCCAGCAGAAACCCTACAGAATACTGGAGGCCAAGAGGCAGGAAATATATGATCAGATTGAGGAGATGATTACAATCAGGGTGATTGAATAATTTCATAGGGAGTAGTTTTAGTTCCAAAAGCAGATGGATCCTTCCATTTCTGCATTGATTTTAGACAGGTCAATGGCATTTCTCATTTCGAGAAGTACCCCATGCCTCGCATCGATGATCTGAAAGAACAATGGGGGGGGGGGGGCATGGGAGGTGGCTAAATATCTCTCTACTTTAGATCTGACAAAGAGATATTGGCAAATTCCCCTGGAAAACACATCCAGGAAAAATATAGATTTTAAGAAACCCTTCCTGCTCCAAACAGATGCCTTAGAAATAGCTGGGGCGATATTATCCCAGACAGTGAATGGAGAGGAACATCCAGTATTATATTGGAACCAGAAACATTTCAAGAATTAACAGGCATATGCAATCATAGAGATAAAGTGTCTAGCTTTCAAGTGGGCCATTGAATCCTTGAACTTCTACTTGCTGGGAAGACAATTCACGATGATCAGTAGAAGATAAATGTTGGAAACCACTAAACAATCCTCCTGCGTGTTATTGAGTAACACACAATCCTCCTGCATGTTATTCTCTATGCTGAGATTATCACTGCTGTATATAATACATTGAACTGGGACTTGAACTATGCAATGTGAAGGACCTTGAAAGGTATCTTTCCTCCTATGCAGGAACCCCTGGAAAATACAGCAACGATGGCAAGATAAATCAAAATCCAAAATTGTGATACACTAATAGCTAGTGCAGCCTGCAACAACAAAAGTCCAATACGGCACAAAAAAATATAAACTTTAGTCACTTTGAGCAGCAATAACAACTGCCCTCCTCAACAGGTCAGCTCTTGGGCCCGTTGGACATAAGAACATAAGAAAATGCCATACTGGGTCAGACCAAGGGTCCATCAAGCCCAGCATCCTGTTTCCAACAGTGGCCAATCCAGGCCATAAGAACCTGGCAAGTACCCAAAAACTAAGTCTATTCCATGTTACCATTGCTAGTGGCAGTGGCTATTCTCTAAGTGAACTTAATAGCAGGTAATGGACTTCTCCTCCAAGAACTTATCCAATCCTTTTTTAAACACCGCTATACTAACTACACTAACCACATCCTCTGGCAACAAATTCCAGAGTTTAATTGTGCGTTGAGTAAAAAAGAACTTTCTCCAATTAGTTTTAAATGTGCCCCATGCTAACTTCATGGAGTGCCCCCTAGTCTTTCTACTATCCGAAAGAGTAAATAACCGATTCACATCTACCCGTTCTAGACCTCTCATAATTTTAAACATCTCTATCATATCCCCCTCAGCCGTCTCTTCTCCAAGCCGAAAAGTCCTAACCTCTTTAGTCTTTCCTCATAGGGGAGCTGTTCCATTCCCCTTACCATTTTGGTAGCCCTTCTCTGTACCTTCTCCATCGCAATTATATCTTTTTTGAGATGCGGCGACCAGAATCGTACACAGTATTCAAGGTGCGGTCTCACCATGGAGCGATACAGAGGCATTATGACATTTTCCATTTTATTCACCATTCCCTTTCTAATAATTCCCAACATTCTGTTTGCTTTTTTGACTGCCGCAGCACACTGAACCGACGATTTCAATGTGTTATCCACTATGACGCCTAGATCTCTTTCTTGGGTTGTAGCACCTAATATGGACCCCAACATTGTGTAATTATAGCATGGGTTATTTTTCCCTATATGCATCACCTTGCACTTATCCACATTAAATTTCATCTGCCATTTGGATGCCCAATTTTCCAGTCTCGCAAGGTCTTCCTGCAATTTATCCAATCTGCTTGTGATTTAATTACTCTGAACAGTTTTGTGTCATCTGCAAATTTGATTATCTCACTCATCGTATTTCTTTCCAGATCATTTATAAATATATTGAAAAGTAAGGGTCCCAATTCCGATCCCTGAGGCACTCCACTGTCCACGCCCTTCCACTGAGAAAATTGTCCATTTAATCCTACTCTCTGTTTCCTGTCTTTTAGCCAGTTTGCAATCCACGAAAGGACATCGTCACCTATCCCATGACTTTTTACTTTTCCTAGAAGCCTCTCATGAGGAACTTTGTCAAACGCCTTCTGAAAATCCAAGTATACTACATCTACCGGTTCACCTTTATCCACGTGTTTATTAACTCCTTCAAAAAAGTGAAGCAGATTTGTGAAGCAAGACTTGCCCTGGCTAAATGAATGCTTTGAAGTCAGCGCTTTTCCTGGATTACAGCAACTTTTGCCACTCTGGTGAGCTTCTGGCTGACTCTTTTGCCAACCAGAAAGTCCTTAGGATTCCTTCCTCAAATGAGCAGTTTCTTCCTTTTCCAAACTCCCACGAAGGACCATATCCCTTCTTAGTAAGATTTTCTCCAAACTTCTCTCAAAACAGCTGAAGAATTTCCAATAATTGTGCTCTCTGGCAATCTCTTCAGACCCCTTTTTCCTTCTGGAAGTACTGGATACCCCTCTCTTGGATCTCAGTCCCCTCCACTGGACAGGAAGTCTTCTTTTTTGGACACTCCTCAGTGGGGAGAAAGTCCCACTCCAGGTGCTTTCTCTGTAATAGGAAAACCCCTAATAGCATCACTCTGTGGGGCGATGGAACCCTCACACTACCATCTCTAGACTCCAACTCTAAAATCTCCAGTCTCCTATTGTATCACATGAGTGCAGGAATTTTGTAAAAGCAATGACCTCTCCCATTGGAGGAGTGTCATGTCTCTTTAAAACACTCCTATCTGAACTTATATCAATAGCAGGGGCAAAGTCTGTTGAGATCAATGATCCTACACTACTGACTCACCAGGTCTGTAAGCCATTGCAGTTAAGGCCAACTCCACTGGTAAGGGCAGATATGGGGTTCCCCTTTTGATAGATAGAAAGATAGATGGATAGATAGATAGACAGATATAATAGTGTTTTCCTATTTGTATTTATGTTAAAACTAGTCAAACTCTCTGTGAACTAATCACTAAAGGCCAAATTTTCAAAGATCTACGCATGGAAAACCCGGGGTTTATGCGCGTGGCTGGGCCTTGTGCGCACAGCGCACATTTTATAATGGGCCCAGCCACGCGCATAAACCCCAGTACGTGCACAAGTGCTGGGCTCTGAAAAAGGGGCAGGCAGGAAGGGGGGGCATGGTATGGACGGGGAGGGGGAGGACGGAGGCCAGCCGGGACAGCAGCCATCAGCCGCTATTCCGGGGAAGTGCATGCCGGCAGCTGGCCGGCATGCGCACTTGCTTCTGCTCCAGAGGAGCAGTAAGTAGTAAAAACTTTAGGGAAACATAGGTTAAGTTTAGAGGGTGACAAGGAGAGGGGAAGAGGGAGGAAGTGTAGAAGTGTAGGTAGTGGGGGAGGGAACTGGGGAAGGCTCAATTGTGTTGCCTCGCCTATTTTACGAAAATCTGCCGGCCCTGTGCATGCTGCCTGCACATGCACGTGTGGATTTAAGAATCTGGCGAGCATATGTGCACGGCCATCCGATTTTATAATGTTCTAAAATCAGCACATCCAGTGCGCGCGCTGATCATCACGCAGATGGAAGTGCGCGCGCTGCTTTGAAAATCTACCCCAATCATGTAGCCTGCATTCTGACTTTTGCAAGATGCATATCAGTTCTCTTTCTTTATTTTCTGCCCTTGCAAGATCCTTTAAAAAGGCACGTTCTGTGAATCACAAGGAAAACATTTACAATTACATCTGGCTTGGGAGGATGTTCATTTGTGCAGCGGGATAAGATGTATCATATTTCTCATTTTGGAAACACGGTCCCCAGCACATGATTAGACTTCCTGAACACAGCACGGTCTTTGTATTAGTGATTAGGTGATCTGTCAGGGAATCAGTCAGCTGAAAATTACCATTAGAGATGCAAGGAGTCGGCCTTGTGTTACAGAGGAATTAGTAAAGAAGGAGGTAAATGAATAAAGATTGATATAGCACATTTGTCACACATATTGAAGGAAAGTACCCTCGACCTCTCTGCTGTAATTTTCCCTCTGATATAAGATCTCACTTTGCATTCTCTACTAAAAAAACTGGTGACAGAATAGAGACCTAAAGAGGCAATCATGTCACTCTTCCTCTCTGTCTGGTCTCCACTTCATCTTTTCCTCCTCCTCCTCCTCTTCTTGCTAGCTCTCCAATCTTAGTTCTCATTTTGAGCTGCAAGATTCACTCCATCTCTCTATTTTTAATTGTCATGCCCAAGGCATAACATTTCTGTATAAATAGATTTATATATTCATTATTATTTTGTGTTAAAGTCATTGCACTGAGGGTGAGAGAGAATTATATTGAAAAACTGCCACCTCTTCCTCTAACTCCTGGTCAGCATCTGCCAAGGTTTTTCAATGAAAACCAAATAACAACAACAGCAGTTCTCAAATAAGACCCTATTTAGTTAAAGTTTCTGCATCAGTGCAGTGGCTGTAAAGGAAGTTTCTTGCCTTTTTTTCACTGCTCCGTACAGGGCTATTTTTTTCCTGCCCTGTTTCAGGCCGATGCAGTATTGGTATGCATTAAACGAGGGCTCAAGAGCACCTGCTCCCTTACCATGTGCCGATCCACGTCTCTCGGTTGCCGTGGTAAAAAAAAAAAAAAAAAAAGGCACTAGGGGAAATTGTGCGCTCCTACCGCCGCCTCGGCAGCGGGAGCCCGGGAGAGGTGGTTGACAGCTGCTTAGGAAAATGGACGCTCAATTTTAGATTGTCTGTGTTCCTAACCTGTGCACAGCCACAGGTTAGGAAAATGGATGCTCATTAACTGAGTGTCCCTTTTCTTAACCTGACCACCAACATATTTTTTTTTCCACAAAATTCTTTTTAGTTTCTCCGACTTAATATTGCCATTATATTTAGTCGGAGGAAGTACAGATAAGCAGTATTTTCTGCTTTTCTGTACACTTTTTGGCTCAGGGCAAGCATTAATTTGGGCCCTGAGGCAGGCATTAATTTTGGCGAGTAAAAATGTGCATGTCGGACGCACATTTTTTTTTTTGCATGGGGGAAAATAGATAATAATCTCAACACCATGTGATGAGTGCTATTACCTACACGAGCGATTGGACATGCATTTTGGATGCGCTAGCCCCTGATTTGCATCGGGGGTTATGGATGTGCATCCAGTCGCGGGTTGAACCAGGAGCTGCAGCCAGCGCATGGTATTGTATCGGCCTGTTTATGAGTGTACTAAGCGCCAGCATCTTTTTTTCCCCCCTCTGCATCAGTCCCTGGGAAATGACCGGAAGGGATAGGCTGGATCAGAGAGCAGAGTAGCTTCTCTACTCTATTCTATCTGCTCCAGTTAAATCGGGACTCCTGCCCTGTATTCTATGACCAGGGACAATACAGAACAGCACCAGAACATGACACCTCTCCATTTTTTTAACCATTCTGTAACTCTGTGATTTGAATTACTGTTATTAATGCTGTTATGAATTTTTTCTTCTTTTTTTGTCTTTTAAACCACTTTATATATTACTCTGGCAACACAGGCACACATTTTGTCATGACAATAACATTTTTTAAATTGAAATCTTAGCAAAGAGAAAAGCACCATGGTGGGGGTGGGGGGGGGGGGGGGGCGGGAGAGAAAAGAGAGAGAGAAAAAAAAAGCAGGATGGTGCCTCTCTCTCTTTTAACCTACTGGTGCTTTCCCATGCCATGATGGTGGCCAAAGAGGCTCTCTTATGCCTCTTGTCAGCGTGAGGGAGGTTGGTAAAAGGGGGGGGGGGGGGGGGGGGAGGATCAGACGATGAATGAACCCTGCAGCAAGTTGCATTTTATTTTGTTTTATTTAATGATGTGACCTGATTTTGCCTGTCATGAAATAGTTTCCCCCAATTTTTCCATCTTAGAGGGTCATTTGTCAAATCGCATTATGGTGTTTTCGCATGCGCAAAAACACCTTAATACGTGATTAGTGCTGTAATGCATGGTGTGATGCAAATTTTTAAAAGGGGAGGAGTTGGGGGTGGGATTTCTGAAAAAGTGTGCTGGCTTTGCAAAGCCATAACTCTTGAAAATAGCTTCACCTTTTTCTATTGTGTTAAGCTGTGATTTTTTTCAAGTGCTGAGAGAGTGAGAGAGAATGAGAAACACCTCTGGATTAGAAGAATAGTAAGCAGCTATTTATGCTACTATAGGAGGCCCATCTAGTAACTCGAGGTGAGGTTTAGGTAGTAGTGTAGGGGTTAGGGGCCACTTTTTCATGCAGAGTGAGACGTACGCACAGAGCAGTGCTCTCTTGTGAAGATTTGATGCCATTCGTAGTGAGGAAACTCACCCAAATCTCATCTTTGTGTGAGTTTTCTCACTCCGAATGACATCAAATCTTTACAAGAGTGCACTGCTCTGTGCGTACGTCTCACTCTGCATGTCAAAGTGGCCCCTAACCCCTACACTACTACCTAAACCTCACCTCGAATTACTAGATGGGCCTCCTATAGTAGCATAAATAGCTAACTACTACAATGCCTTGTAGATAGTCTCTCTCACTCTCTTCCCTTCTGTCTGGAACCAGTTCCAGACAGAAGGGAAGTCCCCATGCATCTGGAAGGGCTGGCTTTGAATCTTTTTGCCTTTGCTAAGAGATTGAAGGAAGAGGTTAAGAGAGTTTTGAGATTGTTGGACATTCCACTTGAGCTTTAAGAGTAGTTTTTGTAACAAGGGATTTTTTTCCACCTTTTCCCAGCAGTTTGGAAGCTGGAATTGCAACAGAGATATCCTTCCCTTTGAGGGGAAGGCTTATTGGACATGAATGCTGATGCAGGGGAGAGAAGAGCTGCAAGGAGGAGAGGCATGGATAAGGGGACCCTGGCTTTTCTTACAATAATTTTTCTCATGCTGATTTTGATTTTCACAATTCTGGCTTGGATCTTGATTTACAAATTAAAGTAACATTTTTGTTGAACAGCACCTTGGACTTAAAGACTCATTTTTTTGTTTGGACAAATTACCTGTGAGTGGAGAATGTGTTTGTATACTGGTATTTTTCTTATTTTTCCCTTGTGATCTCCCAAAAAAAAACCCTTGCACAGCCAAGAACAGTGGTGAGTGACTGGATTGCATTGATTACTAATATGTCTACTCCAAGGGCCCAGGAAGTTAAACTTCCCCTCACTGAATGAACCCTGGCATCGTAGCTCCTTGGATGTATCACACAGCCCAAACGGGGTCCTGCTATATTTTAAATAATTTGCAGCACTCACACTTCAATGTTTGCAGCAGGGTACAATAAAACATTCATTTAAAAGCATAATTGAAACAAGACAATAAACACACAACAAAAAAATACCTTAAAGACTGAGGCAAATATTTACATTAAGCTGCCATAATATACAGAGTTTGACCATTGCCCCAGTTTTCCCTAATATTTACTCCCATCCCCATCTGAAGAATGTCTCTGTGAGTTCTGGCTCCTTTCTTTCTAGAAAAAAAGCACTGGTTCCATTATTGGATTATCATGACCATCATTCTTAATAAAAGCATCTTTTCCCCTCAGCAATTCACATCAAGGAACATCTCAACTTCAGAGAAGCATATATAAACATGTACACATTGTCCTTGATGTGCTGAATGCTTTTTCAAATCCTCCTGATCATTCTTTAGAAGATATGGTCACACACTGGATCAATTCTCTACAAGCTATTATAGTCCAACTTGTACCTTTAAAATCTCGTACCATCAAAAGAAGCTCGAACGCACGATGGTACACACATTCTTTCACCACACAAAAGCAAATTTTGCATAGATCAGAAGGTAAATGGAGATGAGCTCCTTCTCCAGCAAATCATAATGCCTATAAGCTGGCCCTAGACCAGTACAGAGACATGGCAAACACTGGAAAGACAGCATACTTCAACAATCAAATCAAAACTTCAATCAATAAACCTAAGAAATTGTTTCATATCATAACAACCCTTATCATCCCTCCACTAATATCCACTCAGAGTTTGCTCACCAATGCTACTGATGATGATACATGTCTAATATTTGCTACTTTTTTCCTTGACAAGACAGCTAAAATAAGTTCTTCTTTCCCTTCTTACACCCCTCCTGAACTTCCTAAATCTCCATCATTTTGGTCTAATTTTGAGCTCACATTTTCAATTGAACTGCTAGATACCATAAACAAACTCAGTACATCGTCATCTCCTTTGGATCCTTGCTCAACCCCACTTCTGAAAGTTTACGGACATGAATTGATAGCACCTATACCAAAGATTGTAAACTTATGTTTGTCATCTGGATCTGTCCCCACAATACGCAAAAGAGCCATAATTCACCCAATACAAAAGAAACCCACAGCAGATACATCTGATGTGCAAACTTCTACCTAGTATGCATTGCTCTCTTCCATTTCTCACTAAAATAGATGAAGCCATAGTTCTAATGCAATTATCCACTTTCTACTTCTGCATTTGACATAGTTCTCTTAACACACTTAACAGAAGCAGGCATCTGTAGCACTGTTCATACATGGTTCGCATTGTGTCTAGCAAACAGGTCACAACAAATACACTACAGTCACTACAAATTATTCAAAATTTGGCAGCTAGAATGCTCACTGGAGCAAGTTATCAGAGACCACATATCACCAGTTTTGCTATCTCTACATTGGCTGCTCATACACCCATGCATCCAAAGAAACTTACTAATGACTTACAATCTACTTCATAATCTAACTTCTCCTTGGGTCAATGCAATACTAAAGATGCATATCCCTATGCGTAGTCTCTGTTCCTCTGGACAACAATTACTTACTTTCCTCCACCATGACAAGCCCATCTCAAGTCCACAAGAGAAAGAGACTTCTCCATAGCTGATCTCACCCTTTGGTACATGCTACCACTGCAGCTATGTAGCATAGCTAATCCAAAGGGATTCAAGCAATACCTGAAGACCCACCTTTTTAAAATTTATTTTAAAGATCTTTGATAACCTTAGTTCCCTCTTATGGTGGGCATATTAACATAATGGTAGCCCAGATATCTGCGCACATCTAACATAAGAGTAGGTCTATGTTTTGCCTATTCCAGTGTTTTGTCATTTTCATTATGTGTGTTTTTAATCAATCCACCATGAATTTTGGAGGCTAAAAATAATTTTTAAATAAATACATTTTGCATTTATAAAAATCCATCAGTGTCCACAGCACTGTACATATGTATGGAGGATAGAAAGATATGGGCATTGAAATAAGGTCTACAATGTAAGTTACCATGAAGATATCAACAGGAAAAGAAGGCTGTAGGATTCTAGTCCAAAAGGACTACAGCCACTGATAGTGAGCAAGATATAAAGGGAAGGGAACATGAATTGGCCATTTACAATGGCTGCAGTAATAACCACGATAACCTGGAGGTTATTTATTTTTTTTTTTTTGCAAAAGAATTGGATGCTGAACCAGGATCTGATATTGAGGGGAAAGAGAGATGAAATCTCAGAAACTGAAAGCAGGAGAGTATTTCAGAGGGTAAGTGAAGAAAAGAGGAAAGCATGGAGACAGGAGGCCCAGAGAGAAAACAAAGAAATATAAGTGGTGTAATATCTGAGTGGAATATAGAAGAAGGGAGAAGCAAGAATTGCAGGAGCAGGATTTGCCTTGGAAGAAAGAAGAGGGGAAACAAGGTCAAAGATCAACACTGGAAGATGATTCCAACAGCAGCTTCCTGTCTTGCCCAACAGAGGTCTGAAAGAAAGAGAGGGGGAGCAGTAAGGAGGTGACTGAAATTGGAAGCTTTGGGAAAATGAGGTTATGCATGAGGGGTTTTTTTTGGCAGTAAGGTTGAAGCAGAAATGGAATTTAGTAATGCTATAAAGGAAAAAGTGGCAGGATTTAGCAAGATCCTGAAAATGCAGTGAAAGAAAAAATAAAAAGGTGATACCACGATAATAGGTTTGTAGGATTGTGATAAATGGAACCTGCATGAACAGAGACAAAGAATGGGGCATGTAGCTAAAGGTAAAGACAAAAGATGGTGTTTATGTTTGTATATATTGAGGCTGATATTCAAAAAATGCTGAGTTTCTAAATTTAGGAACTTAAATTAGGATCCTATTTTCAGCTGAACTTAGGCTCCTAAGTTTTCAGCTGAAAATGTACCAACATTTAGGATTCTAAAACTTGGGTTCCTAAATTTAGGGCTGCTATTCATGTAACATAAATTAGGGAATCTAGTGCTTAAAATCAGTGCTAAACACCTAACATTTTTTACCACCCTAACTCCATCCCTGTAGCCACTCACATTTTAGGTTCCTAAATTCAGGAGCCTAGTGAAATTAGGACCCTAAATTTTGTAACTCAGCCCTAGTAAATTTTCAGAAAGACCAAATGTCATGTTGCATTTTCATGCTCCCTCTAACTTCCACCAGGGGTTGAACCTCTGGCCACTTGATTGTCCAAGCAGGTACTGCATAGATCTCAAATGCACCTGCAAACTTGCCTCTCTTTTGGAGCCCACCTGCCCATCAACTGGAGTTCCACTTGTCTATGGGCAAATACCATGTCTACAAGCTATTCCCTGAGGGTTTGTGAGGGGACTCTGAAATCCACAGATCTGGATCCTCACAGTTCCCAGAGAAGTGCCCACAGATCATATATCCAAAACATTGTGCTTATCCAGTGTCTCATTTACCTGGAATATAATCAGTCATAAGCACAGCGCTAATAAACTAAAGAGTTTATTATTAAAAAGCAAGAATAGTGAACATAAAAGATTTGATATAAAACTGTGTTACAACAGAAGAGGGAAAAGTCAAGGGATTACACAGAAACATTAACTATTAATGAGCCTAACTGCAGAGCTAAACACTGCCCCTGTCTCAGTTAACAATGACAATCCAGAATGAAGTTTGGTAGTCCAACCCCACATGTATGACCCAGCTGTAATGGATCTATGCCAGTCTCCTTTTAGATGCTTTCAACTGTCACTTTCCACAAACAGTTTTCAACTGTCACTCTCTCCAGACTTGACAGTAGCAGTGGCATCATCATCTAGCTCTGACGGAGATTAATCCTGTCAGTGCCAGCTTCTGGTGATTATGGAATACTGCCACCTGCTGTCCAGTACAAGAAGTTTTAATTGACATACACCTAACATTTACAGTCAAACTTCTGTTTCGCCACCCCAAGGGCCTTATTTTCCAAGGCTATCGCAGGCTTGCGCTGTTAGCGCAAGCCTGCGATAGCTAGCGAAGGTAGCACACGCCTGCGCTACCTACATCGGGGCGGAGTCGGCCCCGGAAGAGGAGGAGTCGGGGCGTCACCAGGGCTGACTTTGCGAGGACGCCACGGACAGCAAAAAGTTAAGGGCCTTTTCGCTGTCTATTTCACGCCCAATAACTACACCTTCTATGGTGTAGTTATTGGGTGCGATGCCGGCAGCGATCGCATCTCGGAGGTGCGATTGCTGCCAGCTAGCGCAGGACCGCCCCCCCCCCCCCCCCCGTTTCGGCCCCCCGCCCCTCATTACCACAGTTTTCTAAAGTACCGCAGGCCTGTGGTACTTTAGAAAATGAGGCCCCAAGTTAGGAGGCTTCCATAAACCAGAAGTCTAAACCCCTTGAAAATTGGCCTCATTAAGGGGGTTATTTTCTAAGGACTTACCGTGTGTGTTAAGGCCTTTTTGCATGTGATAAGGCCCTTTTTGCGGCAGTAACATTAAAATTAGGGAGAGAGGAGGAGTCGGGGTGGAGTTAGGGAGGAGTCAGTGGCAGCACCGCTGCCAGTGATTATGTTTCGAACATTATCGCCAGCAGTAGCGCGGGGAATAGCACCATCTTTTATAGAGCGCTATGCCCGCATTAGCCTGCAGCCGGCCGTACCACAGCAGGCGATATTGCACCGCCGTGCTACGATCAGCTGCAGGCTATCACTCGCCTGCCCCCTCCTTCGCCCCTCTGCCCCCTTTAGTGCAGGCTTCATCATTCCACATAGAATGATGAATCCTGGCCTAAGTTTGAAATGGTAAAGGGATATCCAGGAGAAGGGAGCAGAGCTAAGGATTCACCAAGTTTGGACTGAAAGGTACAGCTCCAAAGTGGAAAAATATGTTTCTAGGTTATAGTATTATAATGGAAGTTAAAGTCAAAGGAATGAATAAGCTTTTCCAAAGAGAACGTGAAAAAAGAAACGGAGAGAGCAAAGGGTGGAACCCTGAAGGCCCCTAATAGACAGAATGAGGAAAGAAGAGAGAAAGCCATTAAGGAAGACACTAAAAGAGCAGTGAGAGAGAGACAAGAAACCACAATAATGCAGAGCCGTAGAAGAGGTGTAAAAGAGGAGAACATTTGTTTCTTCTTTTTTCTCTCATCTACCAGCTCTCACTATTCCCATACCTGTAATCTTGCAATTACTTCTAACATACACATTCTAGCATCTGACTTTCTCCCTGTGTGCTCACAATTATAGAATCATCTATCTACTAACATTTAAAATTCATCCTCTCTCTTCTGCTTTTAAGCTGAAAACTCACTTCCATATGTTTGCCTTTAACTAACCAGTTAATGCTATTCATCCATCATTATGCATTTTAGTACTGCTATGTGTCATGTCGATATTGACAAAATGCTTGTGGATAAGGGCATCTAATAAATGCCAGAATACATAAACAAATAAACTGACAATATCCAAAGTTACATAGAGCTTCAGGCTAATAAGGCTGGAGAAGTGGACAGAGTAGAAAACAGATTCTAAGGGATCGAGTAGGGATTAAATAGGAAATTGTAAATGGTGGAATAAGTGGAGGTGTATTACATCATAGAAAACACAAACACAAACTTGTAAAAGCAAATACTTGGTTTACTATATATTGTAAAAATCAGCAAAGGCACACGGTATTGCAACAACAAAAGCTATGCATAAATATTTATACAAAGATACTTCACTCATAGTCCCCTTTTGTGAGTCAATGTATCTGGGAAAATCGGGAGATGCACTTGACTGGAAATCACACAAAATGGCTAAGGTGCTCTCTTGCTGATGATCTACCAGAAACTATTTACTCTTTTCTTATACCCTAATTTCTGGCTCTAGTCCAGGTTGTGCAGTTTCATGTATGTTATCTAGGATTCACAGTTCTCAGCTAGTTCATGTTTTAAGCTGCAGTTTCTTCTAAGAGACATCCTGCTGTTGTATTTCTCCCAGACAGTTAGATACTAATGGCCAAATGTTTAATCAGCCACACGCATAAAAAATTGGGGTTACGTGTATGGCCAAGCCTTGTGCATGCCACACACATTTTCAAAGGGGTCCAGCCATGTGTGTAACTCCTGTTATGCGCATAAGTGCCAGGCTGAAGGAAAGGAGTGGTTCGGGGGGGGGGGGGGGGAGGGCAGGGCTGGAGGCAAATGGTTCAGCAGCCATTTGCTGCTGTGCCGGGGAAGGGGTTGCCGGCACATGCAAGTTGCTTCTGCTCCAATGGAGCAGTAAGCAACAAAATAAAAAAAATAAAAGATAGGACAATGGGTTTAGGGGGAAAGAGAGGGGAAGAGGGAGGGAGATGGGTAGTAGCATTGGGAAGTTCCCTCCCAGTCTGCTCAATTGGAGCAGACTGGGAGAGAGCTGGGAAAGGTCTGATCTCGTAGCCGCACGTATGTTTCTAAGTTTAGGTCCCCCTGTCCGCGCCACCCGCATGGATTATAAAATCCAGCGCACATGTTATAAAATCGGGCCTGGAAGAGCGCACACATGGATGCATGCATGCTTCTTTTAAAATCTACTCCTAAGCTTATCGGACTGACTGCAGAAGTATTTGCTGTCTCTTTTCTTACTTGTTACTAAGCAAACTACAAAGCAGCATGTAAAAGCATGTGAAAATACCATGTCTAAAGATTGTTATACTAAGTTCTGTGAAATTTCATATTGATCCACATTTTTTGATGATTACTTTTGTTCCACTATTTTCTTCTATTGCGTTACAAAATTCTACATATTAGTTAATTAACTGCCTATCTTTTTTCCACAGAAACTGCCTTAAGGTCTTGCATGACAAGGAGGTATATCAAACTTAAAAAATAAGTAAAAGAAGCCAGGAATGTGGGCATAGAACAAGTATTTAAAAAGCTTTGAGGTAAAAGAAAGAAAAAAACTTGGACAGCAGGAGGGTGCATGCATAGATTTTTGAAGTATGGTTATCACCTGAGACTGTTTTTAAGATGAGTGATAGGACTGAAGATTAGGTTTAGGTTGCAAAAGTGAACAGGCCCAGAAATCACAAAGGGAACTAGATCAAAAAAGAGATGGGTGGGAGGTGGCTGTAAGAGCATATTGCAGAAGAGATGGAATAGAAGATAAATTAGATACTGTATTTAGAAATGGTTGAGAAAGAATGAAACAATAATTTTGTACGGATGCGCAGAGCCCACAAGGGAGAAAGGGAGATACATACTGATGGAAAGAACATAAGAACATAAGAAATTGCCATATGGGTCAGACCAAGGATCCATCAAGCACAGCTTCCTGTTTCCAACAGAGACCAAACCAGGTCACAAGAACCTGCAATTACCGAAACACCAAGAAGATCCCATGCTACTGATGCAATTAATAGCAGTGGCTATTCCCTAAGTAAACTTGAATAATAGCAGTTAATGGATTTCTCCTCCAAGAACTTATCTAAACCTTTTTTGAACCCACACTAACTGCACTAACCACATCCTCTGGCAACAAATTCCAGAACTTAATTGTGCATTGAGTGAAAAATAAAATTATTTGATTAGTCTTAAATGTGCTACTTGCTAACTTCATGGAATGCCCCTAGTCCTTCTATTATCCGAAAGTGTAAATAACCGATTCACATCTAGTCATTCAAGACCTCTCATGATTTTAAAGACCTCTATCATATCCCCCCTCAGCCATCTCTTCTCCAAGCTGAACAGTCCAAACCTCTTTAGCCTTTCCTCATAGGGGAGATGTTCCATCCCCTTTATCATTTTGGTTGCCCTTCTCTCTACCTTCTCCATTGCAACTATATCTTTTTTGAGATGCAGCGACCAGAATTGTACACAGTATTCAAGGTGTGGTCTCACCATGGACAGATATAAAGGCATTATGACATTTTCCGTTTTAGTATCTATTCTCTTCCTAATAATTCCTAACATTCTGTTTGCTTTTTTAACTGCTGCAGCACACTGAGACAACGATTTTTAAGTATTATCCACTATGTTGCCTAAATATTTTTCCTGGGTGGTAGTTCCTAATATGGAACCTAACATCATGTAATTACAGCAAGGGTTATTTTTCCCTATACGCAACACCTTGCACTTGTCCACATTAAATTTCACCTGCCATTTGGATACCCAATCTTCCAGTCTTCCAAAGTCCTCCTGTAATGTACCACAATCTGCTTGTGATTTAACTACTCTGAATAATTTTGTATCGTCCGCAAATTTCATAACCTCACTTGTCATATTCCTTTCCAGATCATTTATATATATATATATATATATAAATATTGAAAAGCACCGGTCCAAGTACAGATCCCTGAGGCACTCCACTGTTTACCCTTTTCCACTGAGAAAATTGACCATTTAGTCCTACTCTCTGTTTCCTATCTTTTAACCAGTTTGTAGTCTACGAAAGGACATCACCTCCTATCCCATGACTTTTTAGTTTTCTTTGAAGCCTCTCATGAGGGACTTTGTCAAACGCCTACTGAAAATAGTGTGAGAGGAAAAGTCTTTAGAACGTATAGAAGATGGTGAGATTGAAATGTAGAATGGAAAGCCTGCATAGTACAGGGAGGTAACATAGTAGAGTAACCCCCATCTCCACTCTTGCTGCCCCTGAGCTGCTTTGGAGGAGCAAGGTCACCAGAGACCTCCAGGAACATAATAGAACAATTCCATCCCCACTCTTGCAGCTACTGTGCTGCTTTGCAATAGCATGGTCAACAGGAAAGAGAGTATCATGGGGGCAGTTTCTCCAAATGGGTTTGTTTTGCAAATACCTTGACAGGAATGAACCTAATTCTTAAAATATGGCATATTAGGGATGATCTCAATCTCTCAAATTTACTGTTATAACTGGTTCCCCTGTTTGGTGCTTTATCCATCACTAAGGGGTAGTACGGGTCCGAATTCAGTCTAGACAGGGAGGAAGAATAATCTTCTGGGTTTCCTGGCATGTCTATCCACTCTTCACTCTCAATGCTTGCACTGGAGGTATAGGACCTTCAACAGGTGCCAAACAGGTCAGAGAAGGAGCAATGAAGGCAATATCAGCAACAAGGCTATATAAATGGATTAACTTCAATGTACAGTCATATAGTTCAATCACTAAAACGGGTAGGGAAATCAGAAAAAAATACTCTGGAGTCCAAGATTGGTGTTAATATAAAATAATCTTTTTTGTAATTGAAAAAGGATAATCCAGGCCACAATACCAAAAATAAAAAATAGTATAAATAATGAAATAGCAATGAAGATTATTGTCAATGTGTCCATATTAGGTATTATCTTCCTTATCACTTCTCTTGCACCATTATCCATGCAGAAAAACTGTTCCCCTTGTAATGTGAGAAAACTGGAATGAGATTCCAGCATAAAGTCAATCACCAAATAAAAGAAAATTCCCAAGTACAAAACCTGCAGGACAACTGTCCCTGCATGCAAAAGCATCCAACTTCAGTTGGTCCAAGTTTTAATTTTTCTTCAAACTGGAAAAACTGAATCACGCTGTCTCAACGGGGAATAGCCCTTTTGAGTCCTTGTATCAAAATATTCTTACCCTTGCTTTTTCAGGTTACTCAAGCAACCAGTTCCTTGCCCTATTTATTATTATTATTATTATTATTATTATTATTATTATTAAAATTGTATATACTGCTTGTAAAGCATGTAAACCAAGCAGGGATATATTAAAAACAAAAGAGGATAAAAAGATAAAACAGACAAGACGAATATAATCAAACTAAATTAAAATCTCAATCAATCAAAAGCAGTTCTTAATAGAATTACTTAAAATAAACCAAAACATAAATAATAGACATAATTATGATTATAAAAAATTGTTAACAGTAATATGTTATTATCTTTTACTGCTAAAATTGTTTGCAGGGAGATCTTAAATACCTGTTTACAGGGAGGTATTAAATATCTGTTTAAAAAATAAAGCTTTAATTGCCTTCCTCAACTTAGTATAGTTAGTCTCGTTAGGTATTTCCAATGGTAATGCATTCCAAAGCAAAGGAGCCTGATAACTGAAAGAAGAATCTCTAGTAGACTAAATGAATCACAGAAGGCGAAGGTAAATAAGTAGACCCATCTAAGAAGAATACATTGGAGAGTTTATCCAGATGTAGAGGAAAACCATTATGTAAAGCTTGAAAAGTAAGCATAGAACTTTAAAATGAATACGATAAATAATTAGAAGCCAGTGTAATTGTATTAAAATAGGAGATATGTGATCATATTTCTTGAAACCAAAGATCAATCTAGATGATGTATTCTGAAGTAGTTGTAATCTTTTTGTTTGATAGTTAGGTAGACTTAACAATAAGGAATTACAATAATCAATTCTAGATGTTATAAATGCATGTACTAAAGTCTTCAGATCACGAGGCTCTAGAAGACAACGTAACTGACAAATATATCGAAGATAAAAGAAGGCTTTCTGAACAACAAAGAAAATTTGATGGATCATGGAAAGTTGAGAATACAAAACCAGGTCCAAAGTGGATACAGTAATTTTTAAGGGAATATAAGTACCAACCATGGCCTGGATTCATCATTCCTCACAGAATGATGAATCCTGCAAAGACAGGGGGTGGGGGGGTGAAGGGGAGGGCGGGCCTGCAAAAGCCCGCAGCCTTCAAAACCACAGCGGTGCGCCGGCTGCCGGCTTTCGTTCCGAATAACACCACCGTGAAAGGTGGTGCTATTCGGCGCGCTACTGCCAACGATAATGTTAGTAAGCCTTTGATAAATGACCCCCCATAACAGGAGTTAGAGAAGGAATTGAGTATCTGAGATTAAACCAACATGCCTCAGACTTTTCAGGATTTACTCGCAAATGGTGATCAAATAACCGAGAAGCAAATGAAACTAAACAAGAATTTAGAACACTAAGATCAAAATTAGAGTGACTTTTAACAAATAAGGTAATATGAATGTCGTCAGCATAAAATGATGGCTGACACCCATGTTCTTGAATAAGAGTAGCCAATGGTGAAATGAAAATATTAAATAAAAGAGGAGAAAGTATAGAACCTTGAAGGACTCCTGTCAACAGATGTCTGATTTCATATATTTCATTATACCAAGCTACACAAAATGAACAATCCATGAAATAAGATGTAATCCAATTTAAAACTTCACCCACAAGACCAATTTCTCACAAGGGATTTATGGGTAAGAAGTGATTGATGGTATCAAAAGCTGTACTCATATCTAAAAATAAAATAATTTCAGCATCACCTAATTCAGAATGAAATCTGAGATCATTAGTTAATGAGAGCAAAGCCAACTCCACACTATGGTTAGAATGGAAACCAGTTTGATTAGGATGTAACACATTTGTCTTAATAACAAAGTCATTAAGTTGATAAAAAAAAACTACTTTCTCAATAATTTTAGACAACATTAGTAAATTGGAAATTGGTCTACCAGGGGTATGCCCTTCCTTTCAAACTGGTCAAGTCAAAGTTTAAAATATCTTTTATTCAAAAGACTTTCACTATTAGAATGCAAAATTGATGCGCAAAGGCCCATTCAAAAGGTATTCAACTATTGTCCTTTGAGACCCTGTAGAAAGCCCCAATCTTCTCTCTCGTTCTTATAGATTCTGAGATGATCCAAAGCTCTGCCAGATAATGGAAATCCTGAAGGGCTCATTTATTTTCCTTTCCACTACTACCTTCAGTCCAGTAGTTCCTTGAGATTCTGGAGAAATCTCTATCTCCAGCCCTCTACCCTCTCTCAGCAACTCCTTGCCACTGAAGTTCTGAGCATGCTCCTGGGATATATATACCCCAGATGCCATGCCCCAAAAAGGCGGGGTTATCACACAGGGAGGAAATATAAATATAAAGACCCTTCCTACAGCTACTAAATATCCAAAATACAAGGGAAATATTAATAATGGCTTGGACCCCGTCACACTGCTAATGCCCTTCTTAGTTACTTGCATGGTACCAAAGAAAGTCTCCTTCTGGAGATATAGGATGTAATCTTAACAGGCAACACATCAAAATGTGCTTGAAAATTCTTCTTAATCAGATTGGGACTATTTCTGTATCTTTCTATCGCCCGTTAGTGAAAAGAAGTGATTCTTAGCTGGGAACTGCTCTCATAATAAGCAAAATTATCCTAAATAAAATAAAAACAACATATAAAATTCACACAAACATAAAATTAAAACTAAATCCACAGTACCATACTTAATTAAAAATGAAATTGACATAATTTAAGCAAACATAATGCTCTTATGGGCAACATGTTAGATGTTATCAAATGCCTTATGAAAGAACCACGACTTCATAGCTGGCAGCTGTGAGGATCACTTGGTGGCTTGGCTGCAGAAAGAAACATTGGGGCCAGCAGGGCTTTACTCTCCCCAGCCGGTGGCTCTTAAAGGAACACCATCCCCAAGGAAACAGATAAAATAACATGGGCTGGCTAGTGCTGCAGCCATAGGGCCATCCAGACCCCTTAAAGGGGCAGAGTTTAAAGCACTGGCCATCGATGTCAGGGTTGCCTAGTACAATAGAGCCATTTGCTCCATAATATTCTAGAGGACTCTTGTTGGCCTCTAGTATTATGGAGTCCTGGTGAATCAGCACTTGGATGTCTTTGTGCCCTAATCTCTTGCATAATAGCTAGGGGTATGCATGGATTTTTTTTTTTTCTTCAAATTTTGTTTCCTAGGCAAGGAGATTTTCATTTTGATTTAGTTTTAGTGTGTGCTGTTTTACGATAGCACAAACCTAACCCCAAACTCACATCACCTGATTTTAATAAGAAAGACCTCCCCTGGGCTTACCTCCTCATAACCCTTTCCCAGTTTACCCACATAGCCCGGGGTCCATAAAGGGGCAGGAGTGATCCCCAAATTGCTCTGGACAGTACTCAATTTCTAAATGGTGCCGGCCTTGGGTCATCTGGTGGCATTTTGAAATAAAACATTGGCTACGGAGGAGTAACTGGGGATCGCTCCTGCCCCTCTTTGGACCTCAAGCCATGTGGCTAAGCTTGGAAAGGGGTCTTGGTGGGTCCAGGGGGCTTTTATTTTTATTCAAGTGGTATGTTTAGTCATCTCTCAATGGGGGGGGGGGGGAGGGGGCATATGGTTTAGAAATGAAACAATGAAAACTGAACAAAATGTAGTTTTCTTTCATTTTTTAAAATAAAACAGGAAAAATTGTTGACGGTTCCGATTTCATTTCAAATGAAGGCACATGGAATCCCTTGTAAGGTTATGTATTCATTTTGTTTCATTTCATTATGCTCATACATTTTATATGCATATAAAAATCAGATTTACACTTATCTATCTGATTTTATGCATGATACATATATGTGTACGCAGATAAAAGTGCACCATATGTGCAAAATGAAAAAGAACTGCAACACCTAATGAAAAAAAACTTAAGCCACACGAAATTTTCCCGCACAGACCTCCAATCCTTTATATGCAGAGACCCTTTCAAACTTTGTCAGGAGTCCCCTTGCATGTGTTCAGAGACCTCTAGAGGTTCGAGATCTTAAGATCTGCTGTTTTTCAGTCTGAAGTTCCAGGGAGCAAAAACCAGCAGATATATCTATTGGAAAACTTTTCTAGTCTGCCCTTTCCAATGGACATGCCCAAAGCAAATTACAATATGACATACATTATTTTAGTTCTAAACATTTTTTATTGATCAAGAAAATTCACAAACAAAACTTTGAAGAACATTGGTGTCTTCTGCACCTCAATGAACCTCTTATATGTCAAAGTACATTTATAATTTGTAGCTCCCCATACTTGCTCCACTACAAGATATCATTATCCCAAAATCCAATCCTACCCTCCCAACCCATAGACTGTAAAGTCCAATACTTATAATATCTGCTAAACCCTCATATCTGGTTTCTTAGACAACAGAAGGCTCCGGAATGATACCCTGGAAATTAATCAGATCAGTTCAGCCTCATCTAATTCTATCCCTCCCCCCTCTCCAGTAACTTCCACGAGTAGTCCACTGCCCATCCCCAGTTCCAAACTGACACCCTAACAATTAACAAGCAGACTTCTAGCACATGTCAATAAACTCTGTAGATACGGTTCCCAAATCATAAGAAAGCATTTGTGACCAGCAATACTTATCCTAGATGCCAGGCTTTCCATTAACGCCGTGTTATGAGGTGAATGCCTCCATTGCCAATAAGGGAGCAACCTCCTCTCTCTAATGTAGTAAAATGGATTTCTTACCCCAAACATCTTCCTTGCAAAGAGCACCTCCTCTTTTGATTGAAAACAGGTTTTAGGTATACATTCATATATGATAAGTTCTGGTCTATGTGGGAATGGATATCCAAACATTTTCTCCAGGCAATTTGTTACTCTTGACCAAAATATTTGAATAATAAAACATGACCAGAACATATGAACAAAAGTTGCTAAATGGCATTTCATGCACTGATCAGTATCTGTTAGCTTAGCTTAATAAGCTAAGGATGGAGTGACATAAGCTCTTTTCAAAAACGTATATTACATTTCCCTCAAATATATGTTAGAGGATGTCTCTTTAAAGCGTTTAAAACAAGAAGTCAAAACACTTTCTGACATTGAAATCTGCTCCTCCCTTGTCCATCTATGCACAAGAGACCCCACAAAATCCATCTTATCCAATTTTACCAGGGCCTTATGTAATTTAGGGCCTCGTTTACTAAGCATTTTTCCCCTTAGACACAGAATGGGAGAAAAGCCTTAGTAAATCAGGCCCTTAGAGGGATAACTTCGTTATCTCATCAATACAAAAAAAAAAATCATCTAAATCATCAGTGAATGTTTTCAATAGATTAACCCTCGATAATGTTGCTACATAATGTTTCAATTGCTAATAAGAGAACCAGTCCGTCTCCCTCAGTTCATACTGACTCGACAAATCGGGAAAAGATCGCATCACTCCATTCTCATCTAGAACATGTTGCAACTGGCATAAACCTCGGCTCTTTGTTCCCAAAATCGGAAGTTAACTCCTTGGGCATACAGGATAAAATTTGCATTTCCCCTAATGGGTAAGTAACGAGTCATCTCATTGGAAAAGTTCCTTAATTTTGCTAGTTTTTTCCATGCCCACCTAATCGGTGATATTAACAAATCTCCAGCCAAGCCCTTTGGTAGTAAAGAAGTTGGTGCATGCAACAAATATCACAATTCCAGTGGGTTCATTAGGTCCTTTTTTCTTTCTTGTAACACATAAGCAGACCCACAATATATATCCAATCTCTAAAGATTCTTAAGAGACTAACTAAATTATAACTTTCAAAGTCTGGAAGAGTCACTCCTGGCATACATAATTTTAAAGTACATACAGCTGAACAATAAAATTTATGCCTCATCATAAAAATCAATGAAACAGCCTGTCGATCAAAGACATGACAAAATAACAAAGACTTTAACTGTTTCCTAAATTTGAAATAATCTTATTCACTGCATTTATTCATCAGAAGGAATTCCATAGAAGTGGACTGGCAAATGAAAACAATCTGTCTCTAGTTTTCAGTAACCTAAAATGTCGAAAATTTGGCACAGCAAGTAAGTTTTGTCCCATGGCATGCAAATTCCAACCACTCACTGTACTTCTTGTCTGGGCTGGCTTAATGCAGAATCTCTTTTTTCTAGGAGCGCCTTCTGGAGCCAGCATCTGAAGACTGTGAGAACTAATCTTCATCTACCTGGGTACTTGGAAAAATTTAGGACCCCTTGAATATTTTTAGGACTTCCAAGTAGTTTGGAGAAGACACATCTGCTCATGGAGGCAGGGACTCAGCTGAATGCTGTATCTAGTCCTGAAGTAACTGTGAGAACAAGAAGTAAGTTGAAGCAGCTTCACCCACAGCTGATTTGTTGCTTCTTCAACTGTCTCAAAGCATAAATGTGAGTTACATTTACTGTAAAATTCCCATGTGGACTGAACTATGTAAATCCTTCTCTGGTAAATAAAAACAGGCCAGTTGGAACCGCAAGAGATTGCATGCCATTCTCCCCAGTTCGTATTAGGGGGGAGAGTGCAGCCATTCAGAGTGAGATCTGGGCAGCCTTTTTCTGTAAATGTTTTATCCCCTGGCCTACTATAGCATCTGATTGATCACTGGCTAGTTAGAACCCTTAATCTAGTCATGAAGTACCTCTGAGGAAACCGGTTACATGCGGAAATAAGATGCCTACTTGTTGCTGTTCTTTTGCACATGCTTGCTCAGAGGTGTCCAGCAAAGCTAGATCCCCACCTAAGCCTCTCTAAAGCTTGACAGATTTTTTTTTCCCAACCTACTGCATTAAAACAGAAAAAAAAATAATTGAACTGAATTTGCTTCACCTGGAATCTGTGTATAAAGGATTAGGATTGCCGATCCCAGCAATCTGCTGCTTCTTTTGTTTATATTGCTATCTCAAAATTGCAGAAACCTCTGCAATGTGTAATCAGCATGGGCTCTATGAGCACCTTATTTGCTCTTGAATAGTTTAATTGCAAAATGACTGAGCTGGTAAGGACTTTGCTGTAAATCACAGTACAAGTGAGAGCTGCCTGCCCTGCTAGCAGATGAGATGACTGGCATAGCAGCGGAAACATTTTTTTTTTTTTTTAACGTTTCTTTTATACCGATGACCGTTCGCACATCGCATCGGTTTACAGTGAACACAAAACCATTGGGCGGGGCCCTTACATAAAACAGATAATATACTGAACTAGGAAACATATGATTGAAATTAGGGGGGAGCCCTTACATCAAAACTATTTACATCAAAACTATATACAGAATTTTTGAAATGCTACGATTTCAGGGGAGACTGAGCAAGAGCAACTGCGACAGGCAGTGGCCAAGAGTGAAAGATAAAGGCGAATTCAACAAGCAGGAGAACAAGAGAGGTAGAGGTGACGGGAAAGAACAGGCAAGGAGAGATAACGAGAGAGAAACAGAAAGCCACAAGCCAATAAGTTAGACAAAAGTCATGAGAGAAAGGAGCGCGAACCTGCTAGGAAGTGAGAATGAGGAAGAATGGCAAAGTGAGACAGGAAGGGCACGGACAGCAACCTCAATGAATGATGGTTGCTACATTTTCAGAGGGATATATTTTAATCATGCACTGTGAAATATCATTTGGAATTCGTTGATTTTGTGATAGCTTGGATAATATTTGTCTATTAGTCATAGCATTAAAGCATAATTAAACAGAGTAAAATATGGAGGAGAGGATGGAATGGGGATGACCAAAGCAAAGCTGGAAGAGAACTAATTCTTGTGAGCTCCCCATGTGTGAGTTTAAAGGGGAATTCTCTGTGGCTTACAAGCCCTTTAAGACTTTATAGATAGATATGATCTGTACTAACAAAATCAAACAAAGGGCAGAACAGCTGGGAATTAGTTCGCCTTTTTGTATGCTTAGTGACAGATCAATGTGCAAATTGGAGATTTATGCTATTAGATAATGTGAAGAGAAACTAAATGCACCACCTACAGAGAGGCTCCACAGAAGACTGAGCTGCAGTCACAGATGGATAAGCAGAAAAATGTACTTCTTGAGATTCACTGTTTGATCAGAAATTGAGTCTCATGTGCTGGAAAAGAACACAGGCAAGTGGGAAATGAATAAGAAAAATAGATTCAGGCAAGATGGGCACGTACAAGATGACGGCCCAGTGTGATTTTCATTGGCAAGTGGATTGATACCTGGCTATTTGCATGCGGTTGAGAAGTGCCATCTATGCTCACTTGTATTTGTTGTAGTGGTATGGATCAAAGGCTTCCCGCCCCCCTCCCCCAATCGTGGTCTTAACTCATAAGCATCTTGGTCAGTTTGTAACATAAATAACAGAGATGTTAGAGCAATTCAAAGTCAAACCAAATGCTGGTACATTTTGGATCTGGTAGAATTTTCAGATTTTCCCCAGTTCCACTGAGGAGATACATCATTCTATTGTACACAGAAATCTAAGAACATAAGAAAATGCTATACTGGGCCAGACCAAGGGTCCATCAAGCCCAGCATCCTGTTTCCAACAGTGGCCAATCCAGGCCATAAGAACCTGGCAAGTACCCAAAAACTAAGTCTATTCCATGTTACCATTGCTAATGGCAGTGGCTATTTTCTAAGTGAACTTAATAGCAGGTAATGGACTTCTCCTCCAAGAACTTAACCAATCCTTTTTTAAACACAGCTATACTAACTGCACTAACCACATCCTCTGGCAACAAATTCCAGAGTTTAATTGTGCGTTGAGTAAAAAAGAACTTTCTCTGATTAGTTTTAAATGTGCCACATGCTAACTTCATGGAGTGCCCCCTAGTCTTTCTACTATCCGGAAGAGTAAACAACCCCATCTCGGGCCAAGGGTCCACAATTCCTAACAGATTGCCAAGTCCATGGACCCGGCAGAGGCCTCGGCAATTCAGGCCATTCATGGCCTGGCACAAAAGATTAGAGATGTGAATCAGAACCGGAATCGGTTCAGATTCCGGTTCCGATTCACATGTGGGGTTTTTTTCATCGGGCCCGATCGCGGTTTTGTTTATTGGCTGCACCCTGTGCCGATAAACAAAAAAAACACCCGACCCTTTAAAACTAATCCCTTTGCTTTCCCCATCCTCCCGACTCCCCCAAAAACATTTTACAGGTACCTGGTGGTCCAGTGGGGGTCCCGGGAGCGATCTCCCGCTCTCGGGCCGTCGGCTGCCACTAATCAAAATGGTGCCGATGGCCTTTGCCCTTACCATGTGACAGGGTATCCGGGCCATTGGCCGGCCCCTGTCACATGGAGGGAGCACTGGATGGCTGGCGCCATCTTTAAGAATGGCGTCGGCCATTCTCTATGATGTACTACCACCGCAGAGATCTTCTGGCCCCCTGAACCCAAGGGCTCAACCTGTGGGAGAGGAGGCTGGATAGCAGAAGACCGGCCCTTGTCTTGTCTTGAGTCCTGCCCTGTAGTCCCTTGCCGCTCCCCAGGTGGGTTTCCCGGACTTTGGGCCTGTAACACTGTCATCTCATAATGTAAAAAACACTGGGATACTAGATTTCCTCTGGCTGGGAGGAAGTATAATCTCTGGAGTACTAAGTTAGTGGTGAGGTTCACAATTCAGTTGCTCACTCTCAAATGCACTTCCATTCTCAGTTCAGAAGGTATTCATATAGGAAAGAGATCTCAATGAGTTGAATCTCTTGGAGAAACACAGTCATCAATCCAATGGTGGTGTTCAACCAAAAGTAGGTTTACATCAACTTAAAAAACAGAATCCATGCCAAAAAGGAAAAAAATCATTAACAATAAAAGAAGAACAACAACTCCTAAGGCTTCAGTTTCTTTATCCATAGTGCTCTTCCTATTAACTCTTCTTCTATGATCTGAATCAATGCCCAATATGCCCTCCTCTTGAAGGGTGGGAAAATCCTCCTCTCTCAAAATCATAAGCAGGAAATAAGAAAAGGAAAACCTTCCTTACTGGTTACCAAAACT
This sequence comes from Rhinatrema bivittatum, assembly GCF_901001135.1. Classification (NCBI taxonomy): domain Eukaryota; kingdom Metazoa; phylum Chordata; class Amphibia; order Gymnophiona; family Rhinatrematidae; genus Rhinatrema; species Rhinatrema bivittatum. The sequence continues at coordinate 405,970,680 of NC_042616.1, read as the reverse complement.
TCCTCTAGTCCAGTAATCTCTGGTCGCAGAGTGGAAGAAACTGGAAAATCCAGCGAGGATGTTCTGCCCCTCCTATTGGAAACTGGTCAAGATCACAGAAAATAATTTCAGTCTATCCACAAAAAAACTCTTGAGTTGATGAGCTGTGAGGCCAATGAGGAGTTCCACCTCAAAAAACTAGGGATAAGCATTTGTTTAAAACATATAATGATGTACATTAAAATGGCACCATCTGCTGGGGTGAATGTGATAGAGTTAATTAACTCTGGCACAACCCCAGGGTATGGTGTCAATTGGCTGAAGAAAGAAGAAGCAAACAAGAATCTCGAGGCTAGGCCTGACCATGGGCCAAGGCCGAGGCGTCGGGACATGGCTTCCGGGCTGGACGTCGGTGTTGGGCCTGGGTCCAGGCTGAGGTCCTGGCATTAGGACCCAGCCTCCAGGCTGGGCCATGGCATCATGCTAGGGTCTTGACTCCAGCCAAGGCCGAGGCCTTACGTAGACTGATGCTGAGATTGCGGAGACCTACCGCAGACTCAGTCTATGCAAGACAGGCTTCAGCCTGGGCCTAGGCCTTGGCCACAGAATTGGGCTCTGACCTAGGCTGAGGTTGCGGCGACCTACCATGACCTTGGCCTATGCAAGATCGAGGCTTCAGCCTGGGACAAGGCCTCGCCAACGGATCCCCACTGGATCAGGAAAGTTGGGGCCGGGGGGATCCTGGCCCTGGCATTTTCCCAGGTGGATAGGAGGGATGGCTGGTGGGGTCAGAAGACCCTGTTTTACTTTTTTCTTTTTTTTTTTTTAATGTTTGATTTATTTTTTTGGTGATAGCATGGAGGAGAGGCGGAGTTAACGGCACACACATATAGCAAAATCACAACAAAAAAGGATGTGCGGCATGCAAATTTTTCTGAACAATAATATAGCAGCCAAACAAATTATTTATTTTACATTCGCGCACTAGAAATGTGCAAGAAATTTAATATATCATTTACAACGTTGGGGCTCAACGTTGTAAATGATATATTAAATTTCTTGCACATTTCTAGTGCGCGAATGTAAAATAAATAATTTTTTTGGCTGCTATATTATTGTTCAGAAAAATTTGCATGCCGCACATCCTTTTTTGTTGTGATTTATTTTTTTCACATGAATGAAATGAATCAAACATTCTAAGAACCGAAATTCATGTGAAAAAAGCCGTCCAAAAGTGAACCGAAAACCAAAAACAAGTTTTTTGGCCCTGCACACCTCTACCAAAAACATTTTCATCAGCTCCACACACTCCTACTCTTCAAGAAGAACCCTCCTTTGAGCATGCTTACCTCCATTTATATAGTGAAAAGCTCATCCCAAAAAGAGTGGTCCAAAGATAGGGGAAGATTCAAAAATGCAAAGATCCCCAAAAACAGCTGTCACAAGAGAAAAGTTTAATATGGGTTGCAAAGCCACCATCACATCTTCAATCCAATTAGCTAATAAATAAATAAATAAATAAATCTCTAATTGAACTTCACAAACTTGAAAAATGTAGTCTCATCTCAGATCTGCACAGCTGAGTTAGAGTCCTTTTAGGTGGCAGGTACTAGGCAGAGACCCAATATGTCTAGTGATAGAATGTGGGAACTGGGATCTCCTGATCTCTTTCTCTCGTGTTACTTTAGATCTCTGGGTTAGAAAGTTCCCAAAATTACAAAAAAAAAAAACCCACTCAGTCTGTTCTCCTTCCCACGGGCAGGAACCGCTGCGAATATTCCTCCCAAATAAACAGGAACAAAAATCATCTCCAAACTGTAGCTCTCTTCTCCCCTGTCAAGACATTGCTGCCTCTCCTGGTTTTGCAGGCAGAGATTCGCAATTCTTGATCCTGACCTCCTCCAGGCACGAGAAAATTCCTTCCTGAGGCAGGACCAGGCTTCTAAAAAAAAAAAAAAAAAAAAGCTCTTCCAAAACACAGACTCTGTAAAAGTCCTTCCACTCCCAGAGACACTCCCTACAAGACCTAAGGGGGTACAGGTCAGAAATCTACCTTTTCCCCCTGTATCAGGCTGTGGGGCCTAAATTGGGAATCACTGTGAAGTTTCCCTTCTGTTTGAAACTCTAAATTAAAATGCCACAAATCCACACTGCACCTCGTGCTCTGCTTGATTTTATGCAAGCTGGCTGACCAATCTAGGCAGCCTCACATGAAGTAACTATAAGGGATGATCTGCCAACTATGCCCACCTAACTCCTAACCTCTCCTAAGTTAGGGACAAGAAGAAAAGATAGTGGGGATCTAGAAAGTCCATACACAGGTAATCCACATGTTTGGAATAGTTGCCAGCCACACAGTCATTTATCTACTCTTATAATGACTGAATCACCAATAATAATGGCAGTCCTATCCATATCCTGGGCACATATCCCTGAAGACGCATGCTCAGCAAGAGCAGATAACACATTACCTGGAGGGCAAGTCCCAACTACAGGATCACTTCCTGCCAGTGACATGTGATGCTGTCTTTCATGTGACCTTGTTCCTTCAAAGCAGTATATAAGCTGCAAAAATGGAGGTGAGAGCACTCTACTATTTCCCTGAAAGTCTCCCCTATATACCTGATTTGCCCAGTTCCTTTGTCTGCGTGCCCTACAGAGCATGTACCCTCCTTCTCATGAATGTTCTTCAAATTGTTTGATAGACTTGTTTTAAAGAAGATCACAAATCTCTAATAAACTGCCCATAAACCTCTGAAGGACTATGAATAATCTGTGTAAAACTGGTGCAACTTGGCAGTGAGTACATCATGAAATTAGGGCAATAGATATCCATTTCTACAGCAGGAAGGGGGAGGGTAGTCCCCAAGCCAAGACAGACAGCAAGGACCCAACACTTGAGGTCTGCAGCCCCTTCAGACGACTGGCACTGTATATCTAGGTCTTAAGAGCACCTTTGATTTTCTCAACTCTGCCTTGCCACATTAGAGACATCAAGCATGCTTAGTGGCTGCTGGCAGGTGTATCTGAATGAAGAGAGGAAATGAAATGCTCTCCATTATCTGGCATGAGGCAGCGGAGCATTTTAACATCTTGCCCTTTGAATTAAAGGATGCAGCTGCAGCGGCACTAGGGATTAATAAGGAGCATTTCATCAGGCTTAATTTAGAGGAGCTTGTGTGCTCCATAAAGTGGAGGTGACGGAATAAGTATGAAGTTAGGGGCACTTGATTTATGGCAAGTGTCCGATGGCACACACCGAGGAGAACAACGCCTGCACTAAAGAAACCCTCGCATCAAGCAAATGCTCGCAGTAGTTTATTATATAGTCCTATTCAAATACCCAGATCATGGAAAACATGGATACATTTTTGTCATGTATGGAATTTACTGCAGATTATAGCTGTAAGAGAGTGTAGTGGGGGCCAAAAAAAAATAAAATAAAAGAGGAAGAAACATGCTGGCGAGGGGAGGGGGCATGCTTTAAAATGAGCTTTCTTGCTTGGCAAGATGGGTTAGGTGGTTTAATGTTATAACTAGGGATACCATGTAACAATATGAGTCATTTTGTTTTCAATTAGAAAAACAGCATATAAATGAAGATAGGAAGATGAATAAACAGCATTACTATATTTCAAGGGCTGAAGGCCTTTATACTTTGGGTGAGAATGCAGGACTGGGACGAAAGCCTAAAGTGCTGTTTTCTGCATCTTTTGGAGTGTGCTTTTTCAGATTTTCCCCTCTTATACACTCTAAACCCCAGATGGCATGCCCGGGTGACACATGCACCTTTGCCAGCCAGGAGAGCTGAAAGGAAGTCCCCTCTAGGACTTAGCTTCAACACTGTTTCTTTCCTTGGAAGGACTGAAGCCACACGTCAAACCTGTGCCCATCTCGTTGGACATGTGCACTTTATTTTGAGGCAAAGTCTTTGAATAGCATGAAACGTATGCTATAGGCAAAACTAGGGCTATCTCTAATGCAGTCTTAAGAATAATTTTTTTTTTTATTGTACTTGAGCCTTAAATTTGGCACAAGCACAGACTTCATTGTACATATCAGCAACTCACAATTTTAATAGGACTCCAGGGCATTTTGTTGGGGGATCCAATCCTTAAATCTATTCCTTTCGGGAGCAACTGCAGTGAGTGGGCAGGAAGGGTGGTGTGCACTCTCATCACTGATTCATGGTCTGAACACTACTTGCAAAAGTACCAGTTCAGTAAGGCACATGTACCTTTGGGATATTTCAGTAACCGTGCACAATGAAAGCAAGTCAACAGGTCAGAGCACACTGACCTATAACAGTACAAACAGAGCCAGGCTCTCTGACTGTCTGAAAACCTAAAACTAGAGAAGAACTCTGCCTTTGGGCAGCGAAGAGCTTAGCAAATAGGCCCAAACTGGTATAGTCCTATGTGCTAACCCATAAATGCTCTTCTAAGAGATCTTATGCCCCCTCCCCCAACAGTATACCAAACTGGTATAGTCCTATGTGCTAACCCATAAATGCTCTTCTAAGAGATCTTATGCCCCCTCCCCCAACACAGTATCTACTGACCATACAGTAGTATGGTCAGTAGATACTGTTCAGTCTAATCATTTTTTATCCAGATGTAAAACTTTGAAATTATTGTGCCTCCATACATTTTTAATTCTGTTAAATTGCTGATCTTTAGATGCACAATGACAAGGAACAGCTTAGAAGAGTGGAAGAGTGGCCTAGTGATTAGAGCTAGGCATTGACTATATCGATTCACGTAATTTTTAAAACAAACTGATAGAAACAAACCATGAAATTTTAAGAACATAAGAACAGGCCATACTGGGTCAGACCAGGGTCCATCAAGCCCAGCATCCTGTTTCCAAAAGAGGCCAATCCAGGCCATAAGAACCTGGCAAGTACCCAAAAACTAAGTCTATTCCATGTTACCATTGCTAGTAATAGCAGTGGCTATTTCCTAAGTCAACTTAATTAAGAGCAGGTAATGGACTTCTCCTTCAAGAACTTATCAAATCCTTTTTTAAACCCAGCTATACTAACTGCACTAACCACATCCTCTGGCAACAAATTCAGTCACTCATTCACAACACAGACACTGACAGTCCCTCTCCAAATACGGAATTAAGAGGCCATAAAGTATAAATGGAAACATGGAGACAAAAACTGAACTGGGAACTGCAGCAAGCCAGACTCTGTATGCAGGGCAATAATGGATAAAAAGAAGCATCATCATTCCTCATTAAACATCAGCTACAATCAAGGAATATAAAACATCAATAATACCTGCATTCAAAATGCATACATAAATGTTTAAAAAATTACCAAACAACAATAAAATATTTCTAAACAGCAGACACATTAATTAACACAATAATTACAACTAATAAAGTTTTAAAAAATTCCCTATTCTCCATGAGGTGGCGCACAAACTTTAACCTATCTTTCTCATATACACACTCTCTAACATACACACACACACACACACACACACACAGAGGCACACTGTCTCTCTCTCTGTCCTATCTCTCACATGCACACATAGGCACTCTCTCTCACTCTCAAATACACACACACACACACACACACAGGCTCTCTCACTCTTAAACACACACAGAGAGGTACTCTCTCATATTCTCTCTCCATCTCATATTCACATGTACACTGGCTCTGTCTCTCACAAACACACATATGCACAAACACAAACAGGCTGTCTCTCACTGTCTCATTCACACACACACACACACACACACAAGCAGTCTCTCTTTCTCTCACACACACAGCCATTCTCCCTCACACATGCTCTCTCTCTGTCTCACATACACACATATACACACAGGCACTCTCTTTCACACACACACATAAGTAGTATCTTACTCTTCCACATATACACAGGCACTCTCTCACACACACATACACACACACACAGGTTTTCTCTCTCTCACTTTCTCATATACACCCCCAAACACACAATTTCTCTCAGTCTCTCTTACACATAGGGGCACTCACTCTTTCTCATATTTATTTATTTATTTATTGATTTTTTATATACTGCCACTACCGAAGGCCAGGATGGTTTACATACACCCCCCCTCCACACACACACACACATACCAGGTATTCTTTCACTTTCTGTCATGCACACATCTCTAGTCAACCTATCATCCTCACAGACTCTCTCACACACACTGTCTCTCTCTCACACACTTTCTCTCTCTATCTCTCTCGCTCTCTCACACACACACACACACTGCACAGATTATTTCACTCTGTCACCACACACACACATACAAGCTTGCTCCCTTTCTCTCACACACACATGTACACACACACACACACACACAAACACAGGTTTTCCCTCCCTCACTCTCTCATATACACCCCCCCCAAATATACAAGCAGACTCACTCACTCTCTCTTACACACAAAGGCACTCACTCTCATATTTATTTATTTATTTATTTATTTATTTATTGTTTATATACTTCCACTATCGAATTCCTGGATGATTTACATACACAAACACACAACCATTTTCTCTGTTTCACACACACACACACACACACATAGGCACTCACTCACCCTCACAAGCTCTCTTTCTCTCTCTCTCACATACATGCAGCCTCTTTCTCTCTCATAGTTGTTCTCCCCTGTCTTTCACATACACATATAGGTTCTTTCTTTTATTCTCTCTCACAAACACACACAGGCACTCACTCTCTCTCTCTCTCACACACACACACACACACATACAGGCACTCTCTCACCTTCACACACACACTGGCTCTTTCACATACACACATAGGTTCATTCTCTCTCACATACACACAGGCACTTTCTCTTTCTCTCTCTCTCTCACACACACACTAGAAAGTCTTTCTCACACACACATACATAGGTAGTATCTCTCTCACTCGCTCATACACACAGGCAAGCTCTCTCTCTGACACACACACTCACAGGTACTGTTTTTCACATACACACACATACAAATAGACATATAGGCAGTCTTTCACTCTCAGACACACATACATACAGTCTCTCTCTCTCTTTTTCTCATGTTTTCTTACACATGTATAGACACTCTCACACAGAAAGGCACTATCTTACTCTCACATACACACACACACACATATATATATATATATATATATATATATATATATATATATATATACACAGAGGCACTCTCTATTACTCTCTCATACACACAAAGGTACTCTATCACTCTCACTCTGGACCTCTCCTCTTCTTTGGTCACCAGTTGCAAGGAAACATCCACAGCCCCACAGGGCCTTTTCCTTGGCTGATGGCTGCAGTGAAACCCCAGTGGCACTGGAGAGCCTCGTCTACTCCAGCAGCAGATGAAGATAGATATTTGGGGTACTAAGGAAGAAGCTTGCGACATGGGCCCCCTGTGTCCAGTGCTAGCAATGTCCCTGCTTGTGACTTGAGCTAGTCATGCCACCCTCCATTGTTTCAGGTACAACTCAGATTGTAAACCTTACCTACTGTACCTGGATGAGTACCTTCCCATAAGCTTGGATTTAGAAAGGCAAATAATTAAATACAGGACACACAACCAAATCATTTCACTCAAAATCTATGCAAGTGATATATAATAATATATATATATTACTATTATTTTGCTTTTCACACTTTCAAAGCAGATTACATTCAGGTACTGTAGGTATTTCCCTATCACCAGAGGGCTTACAATCTAAGGCCTGGATTTAAAACTGCACTAAATATTGCATGTGATAGGAAAGGGGGTGTGTTTTATGTACAGGCAGTTTATCACAATTTGTACTAATACCTATGGGGAGAGAGAGAGAGAGAGAGAAAAGAGAGAGAGAGACTGACTAGCCATAATGCCCTCCCGCTAGATAGGTATTTATATCTCTATGGGAGGCTCACCTAGTAACTCAAGGTGAGGTTTAGGTATTAGTGTAGGGGTTAGGGGCCACTTTGACAGTCAAAGTGAGACGTATGAACAGAACAGTGCTCTCTTGTGAAGATTTGATGACCTTCAGAGTGAGGAAACTCACCCAAAGATGAGATTTGTGCAATGTTTTCTCAACCTAGCTTGATGTTACCCAGGTAGAGAGTCCATCAAGCTAGGTTGAGAGAACATTGCACATATCTTATCTTTGGGTGAGTTTCCTCACTCCGAAGGTCATCAAATCTTCAAAAGAGAGCACTGTTCTGTTCATACATCTCACTTTGAATGTCAAAGTGGCCCCTAACCCCTACACTAATACCTAAACCTCACCTCGAGTTACTAGGTGGTCCTCCCATAGAGATATAAATACCTACCGTCTAGCCATTATGGCTAGCCTCTCTCTCTCTCTCTCTCTCTGTCCTATCACGTGTCTCTATATCTAAATTATCTATCTACTTAGAAAGATGTGCCTGAGCACTAATCTTTTCTGACCCCCTGAATGTCACACACTCTAGTGTATCATATTATAATAGGCCCTCATTAATAATTACAATAAAAAGACTGTTTTCAAACCTTTGGTGTTTTGTTATTCACAAATATCTTCATCTCCCTATCATTTTAATTTGGTATTTCTTTCCAGCACCTTTCTCCTGGTCTTCTTTCATCTACATAGTCTTGTATGTTTCCTCATTCTGTTGTTTTTTTGTTGTATTCAGGTTTACTTGTTCCCTTTTTCTTTTTCTGTTCATTTCTCTTTATCTACTGTCTTTCTTTCCTATTATTTTTTTTCTCCCATTCTGTTTTCTGGTTCCTTTACTTTTTTCACTTTTAATCTTTGATCCAGGGGCAAGCAAGCTGAGTACTCAACCCTAATCCTGTATTCAGACAGGTATCATGCTTACCACTTCAGATGAAACCAAGCAGGGAAAGCGGCTTAGGCAATGCTTTCCAAGGTAGATTTATGGAAGGCATGTGCTGGGGTGTGGGTGTGTTGGGAGGAGTTTGTGATTGGGATGTAGGTGGGATGTATGAGTGTGAGGATGGGGTGGGTGAGAGTGGTATGTGTTTGGGGGTGTTAGAGGTTATGTGTATTTGGAAAGAGAATAGCAACTTCCACATAAATATATTTCCCAGCATAATTTTACAGTTAAGGGGAAAATAAAAGATTAAAAACTGGGTAACTGAAAAGGTATCGGTGTATTTTATAGACATGAGGGCCAATATAAGAAACTGTGCAAAACTAGTCGCGGATTTTTGCGTGAGCAGTTGCACGTGGTTTTCAGCACTAATCTTACGTGCATATGTAATGTGTTTAGCACGGAAAAAAAAAATCATGCACACACCCATGGAAAAATCTGTGGCAGGTTTTGCAAGAATGCATGCAAATAGAATGTAAAAGAGGCAACTATCTATCCATGAGCTATGCAGGGAGCCAGGTTAGCAGGGAAATAAGTTAGTGTGAGATGTTTTAAGCAGGTTTCTTAGCTCCTGGGTAAGGGCAGGAGTTAAGTGAAAGTGCCTGTTTGGAGGCCCTTTTACTCCATTGCTGGCATTAGATTTCATTAGCTTTGTTGAGCTACTTTAAAGTCCCTTCATTTCCTGAGTAGTCTTCTGATACCAGATTGTGTGTACGTACAGCCTTTACCTGAGTGTCGGGGCTTGGTGATTGCAATTGCTCCTACCGCTTTGGCAGTAGGGATGTGAATCATTTTTTGACGATTTAAAAAAATCGTCAGATATTTTTTAAATTGTCAAAAATCGTTAAGAGTCGCGATACAATAGAAATTCCCCCGATTTATCGTGAAAAATCGTAAATCGGGGGAAGGGGAGGGCGGGGAAAACCGGCACACCAAAACAACCCCTAAACCCACCCCGACCCTATAAAACTAATCCCTTACCTTCCCCCACCCTCCTGAACCCCCCCAAAACTTTTTACGAGTACCTGGTGGTCCAGTGGGGGCGCGGGGACCGATCTCCCGCTCTCGGTCCATCGGCGCCATTTTGGCTGCCACTCAAAATGGCGCCGATGGCCCGATAAAAAAAAAACCCTCCCGACCCTTTAAAAACGACCCCTTAGCTTCCCCCAACCTCCCGATCCCCCCAAAACATTTTAAAATTACCTGGTGGTCTAGTGGTGGTCCGGGAGTGATCTCCCGTTCTCAGGCCGTCGGCTGCCACTCATAAAGATGGCGCCGATGGCCCTTTGCCCTTACCATATGACAGGGTATCCGTGCCATTGGCCGGCCCCTGTCACATGGTAGGAGCAATGGATGGCCAGTGCCATCTTATGCTCCTACCATGTGACAGGGGCCGACCAATGGCACTGGTAGCCCCTGTGACATAGTAAGGGCAAAGGCTATTGGCGCCATTTTGAATACCGGCAGCCAACAGCCTGAGTGCAGGAGATCGCTCCAGGACCCCCGCTGGACCACCAGGGACTTTTGGCAAGTCTTGGGGGGGGTCAGGAGGGTGGGGGGTTATTCATTACTGGTACGTTGTATTTGTGGGGGTTTGCCATACGTTTCGTGACCCCCACAAATACTACGAATATGGCATATACATTGGCGATTGCCAATACGTTGCAAACGAATGCACACCCCTAGCAGGGGTTTAAAAGAGGTTTGGACAAATTCCTAGAAGAAAAGCCCATAAAACTTTATTAGCCAGGTAGACTTGGAAAAGCCATCGCTTACCCCTGGGAGTGAGCTGCCAGAAAGAGATCTGCTTTCTGGAATCTGCCATGGACTTGTAATCTAGGCTGGCCACTGTTGGTGACTTGAGGGATCAATGGACTTTGCTCTGATCCAGCATAGCATATCTTCTGTGATGCTCTTAATCACATTCTCTTGTGTGACTGAGAAATGAAACATGTGATGGCAGATAAAGACCATATGGCCCATCCAGTCTGCCCATCCACATCTCCTACTGAGTTTTATAGTCTCCTCCTCCTCTCTGAGATTTTATGTTGTACTGCCACAGGTAGTTAACATGACTAAATTTTGCTTATGAATTTAGCAGTGCAGTATTCCAGTACTATATGTAGTATTGGACTCACTACCATGGGCAAATGCGATGCTACATCTATACAATCCTCCATCCGTACTGCACTCTTATCAAAGCGGGTTCTTGGACATGCCCCGAATGGCCCCGTTTGACTGAAACTCGTGAAAGGACATTTTCAATTGCTGCCCAGTCTATTCAAATTCACTGGCTGGACCTAAACTTTGGAACGCTTTACCGACAGAACTGAGACTGCAATCTGACCTCAAGAAGTTCAAAAAAGATTTAAAGACCAGGTTGTTTGAGACAGCCTACATGTTCGGAAAATGAGGTTAGCTTTTAATATTTAATTTTCAGCCATTTTAAAAACTCTTTTGTTCTTTTATCTACAATAAGTTATAGTAACCTACTCTATTGCTAAACTGTATCTTTTACTGTACCTCATACTGTTTATATTTTTTGTACATTTTATTTTATATATATATATTTTTTTTTTTTTAAATGTAAACAATTGTGATGGCATGTCTGAATGGCGGTATCAAAAATTTGACAAATAAATAAATAAATTGCCAGCTGAAATGCATCTCACGAATTGTATAAAAGCTTTTACAGTTCTGTTAAAGACATACCTTTTCCAGCAGGTTTTTTATTAAGGGGAAAGGCTTGGGTGTATCCTTGATTTTTATAGCTACACATTAGCTGATACTGTTTTTTAACCATTTTCAGGGTTTAATTGATTTTGATTATATTTGTTTTTATGATTTGATAATTTCATGTCTGTGTTTTTGTGATTTTATGTATGTTTAATTTGTAAATCGCCTAGAGCATTGCACCAGGCAACTAATAAATAAACAAATAAATAAATAAATAAATAGATAAATAAATAAATAGTGCTATCTTTTAATATTTTGTGTAATATATCAAGGTCCTTATCCCCCTCATATTTTCTGTATAAGCACACTAACAACAAATGTAAGAAAAAATATACCATATAAAAAAACTCAATGCACAACAATATATTAATTATTTAAACTGGCACCAAATGTGGAGCTTCACAGTTAAAGGAGGAGTATGAGTTAAGTAAACTTTGTAAAGGAAAGGTTTATTAATCACCGCTGAAAAGCTCATGCTGTCTACGTTCAGAAAGTAATATTTATAAACAAGAGTGATTATTGGCCAGATATTCTTTTCTAAGGAAAAGGAAACATTGAGCTCCTAGCTGCATTATGGCTGCTCACAGTCAGTTGCTCTTATGGAAAGAGTACCAGAACAATAGGGCATCCTAATACGAAATCAGACATAACAATACTTCCATGAATGCCTAACAATGTTTTCTCATGTAGCCTCTTGCGGCACCACGAGCAGTCTTGGGGTAGCCAGAGAACAGATTCAGGCTATACTCTAGCAAAATCTTTCATAAACGTCTTTATTTGTGACAAGAAACAAGCAAAAGCAGCTCTGCTATTCTTTGTAGTTCAACAAACAAATGTAGTAATACAACTAGCTTTATGTTCACTATTGCATACCTTCGTTAGGTATGCAATAGTGAACATAAAGCTAGTACTATGAATGAATGACAAATAGGACTGTAGATTACATAATACACATTGATCGTGATCACTACCCAGAATAGATCCCACCTGTTTACCTGATATGTTTAACGGACTTACATTGGACAATATGTAAGGGTGATTATATATTTCAAGAATAAGAAGGAGTTTTTGGTTAGTTTTTTAATATTTTTTAATTTTGTTACTCAGACCAGTTACTGTTAGATGTAAGTTTTTGTGTGTTTATGTGTTAAATTGTAATAAGGAGTAATCGTGTTGCTCACGTTCTCTGAGTTCACTTACTGTTTTATGTAATGTTTGTTGATGATGTAAACCGGAGTGAAGGCAGCTAGCTATACCTCGGTATAAAAAAAGGGCCTCCTGTCCCCTCATGGGTCTGGCTAGTTATAGTCCTTTCCCAGGGACCTCCACTCAGGACCAAGATTCTCTACTGTATTAGGTGTAAGGTGAACCGGGACAGTTCCCTGGAGCAGGTCTTTTAAGGTGTTCTGGGGTTTTCTCCTGTATAGCCCATTAGGTCAAATCTGTCAGGTTGAGCACTTGCCCTTATTAGAAGTATACTCCTAGGAAAACATGCAATCCTATTTTCCTTCCCCCTCCTATTCTGGGATTGGATAATCTTCTTGCATTTCCCCTTCACCAGCCAACCTGGGGAGAGTTGAGGGTTTACAGGTTGTCCACTGTTCCTCCTTTGTCTCTGTAGGTACCTCTACTTTGTCTCCTTTAGCATCGATTAACCCAGCAATAAGAGAGGTCCAAAGCATCTTAAAGTGGGGCTAATCATGCCCCAGAACCACTGGGTAGGAGAGCTCGGGAAGCACTCCCACCTCTACCCCGGCTTGCCCTGCCATAGTCGACAGCACCACCTGGTAGGTGGGGGTATTGTTGTTGATCCCCATGTATACAAGCGAGGGTCGCTTTGCTCTTATAGTTAACATGTAATCTTTGAGCTAACTCCTTCTTCATGAGCGTCTTACCACGTCCTAAATCTATCAAGGTTCATTTAGGACAGCCATCCAATTTTATAGGGATTATAAAGTTTGAAAGTCCCCCACATGGACATGCACCAAATTATAGCTTTGCATCTTCACACAAGAACATGCCCATTCACGGTCCCACTCTTCAGCCTCCCAATGGGGACAATCCTTGAGCATATGAAATGTGGAGGTTAGGGTATGAAGCTATTTGGATCTGAATTTAGGAAACTATTCTCTTCTCCACCCCCTCCAGACAACCAAAACCTATCACATACCACCTGAAAAAGCAATAAGATACATTTCGGGTTTTTTTGGTTTTTTTTTTAAATCCTAGGAAACAGTCTATTTAAAAAATGTTCTCAAAGTTTTACCAAAGGTACAATAGGTTTATTGCTATAAGTTTTGCTTCCTGTATAAAAAGAAACATACTCATGGAATCTCTGGGACTCTCAATTCCTACATCAGTGTTTTTCAAACCAGTCCTGGTGTACACCCTCACCAATCTTACTTCTGGGCACAAAATTTTAAAATTCTGCATACTTTATATTGGTCAAAATAACACAATATACATCACAGTCTGAGTAATTAACAAAATGTAATACATAAAAGTTATTATTCAAAGATGTAGAGTTTTAAATATTTTGAGCAGAATTCCTCTAGAAGTACACTGTAGGAGTGTTCCTTCCACGCTCTCTCCCCATACCTCCCTTGCCAGACCTCTTTCACTCTGCTTTCTAAGATTCTAATATCTCCGCTTTTCACTATCTTTCCCCTCCCCCTTCCACTATCCCCTTTCACTATCTTTCCCCTCCCCCTTTCACTATCTCTACCTCCATCTCTCCTCCAAGTTTGACCCTTCTCTCATACAGCCTTTCACACAGGATCCTTCTGTCCCACTATCTTTCTCACAAACATCCTCACACAGGCTCCCTCCCTCTTTCATACAAACTCACTTCCTCTCTTGCACACACACACACACACACACACACACACACTCACACACACACACACAGACACACACCCTTAACCAGTTTCCCTTTGTCCCTCTCTCACACACACCCCTTCATACAGGCTCTCTCTCTCTCATGTACACCCACCTTCACACAGGCTCCCTCTATCTTCTCAAATACACACCCTCACACAAGCTCCCTCTCTCTCGCACACACACAGACACACACTCTCATATACACACACACACACATCCTCAAACAGGCTCCTTCTCTCTTTCACATACACACACTCCCACTTCCACAGGCTCCCTCTATCTTTCCCTGTCTTTCTCTGTCTTTCTCTCTCTCACACATACATACACACACCCTCACACAGGTTCCCTCTCTCTTTTGCGCATATATATACACCCTCACATAGACTCCCTCTCTCTATCACACAGCCCTCCCTCTCACATAGTCTCCGTCTCTCTCTGGCACACACGTACTCACACAGGCTCCTTCTCTCTCTTGCACACTCAAACACCCCTGCACATAGGCTATCCCTCTCTCACACACACCCCCTCACTTGGGCACACAGGCTCCAAATCAAACACACACACCTTCCTGTGCCTGTCATTCTGCACACACTCAAACACACATACACACACTCTCACAGGCTGTGTCAATGTCATCAGCTGTTCACTGCTTCTCGGCCGTGAGTGGGATGGGCTTCACTTGTGGCCTTCCAGGCCTCCCTCCGCTTTACCGTGAGCGGGATGAGCTCTGCTTACAGCTCACTGGGGTCTTCCTCAGCTTCAGGCGTGAGCGGGATGGGCTCTGCTTGTAACCCACTGGCACCTCCCTTGACTTCAGCCACGATTGGGATGGGCTCTGCTCGTGGCCTGTAAGGCATCTTAAAATTCTGTGCAAAAAAAAGAAAATTCTGTACAGGAGGGAAATTCTGCACAAATTCTGTGCCCTGCAGTAGTGCAGAATTCCCCCAGGCATACAGTCTTTTCAGGATAGCCACAATGAATATGCATGAGGCATATTTACATGCTAATTTCTCATTATGCATATTTATTGTAGATAACCTGAAAACCAGATTGGTGAGGCCTGGCTTGAGAGCAATTAGCCTACTTGGTTTGTGGTTCTCTCCCTCTTTTTTCTTGTTTTCCAGGACTGGCTTGAGAAACACTGGTCTACATCAGTGGTTCTCATGCCAATCTTTCATTAACCTCCCACAGTCCCAAGCCAGACCAGTTTTCAGGAAATCCTCAACATATGTGCATGGGTGTTCTGCATGTGCTGCCTCCCTTCTATGAAATACATCGCATGCATATTCATTGTGGATCTCTGAAATTTTGATGGACTAGGGGGCACTTGAGGAGTGGGATGGAAACAACTAGCCTATAGGGATGTGAATCATTTTTTAACGATTAAAATTATCGTCCGATAATTTTAATATCGTCTTAAATCGTTATAGAACACAATACAATAGAAATTCTAACGATTTATCGTTAAAAATCGTTAAATCGTGTTAGTGCGCACTAACGGGAGTTAGTGCGCACTAACTCCCGTTAGTGCGCACTAACAGAAAATGATACAAATTGACACTTTCCAGGTCAGTAAAGGTCAGTTAGGAATGAATATGTATTCCTATTGGCTGGCTGCCCTCTTATCTATTGATGTTACCAAGGTTCCCACTGAGGTGATGGTTGGGGGGATGGGAAATGGAAATGGAAACTCAGGAACACTAACAGAAAATGATACAAATTATTGACACTTTCCAGGTCAGTAAAGGTCAGTTAGGAATGAATATGTATTCCTATTGTGATCTTCCTGCACACAGTGCCCTATTCCTGATACCAGTGCCCTATTCCTGATACCAGGAGTGTTGTGATCTTCCTGCATGCAGTGCCCTATCACTGATACCGGGATGTGTGCAAGAAGATCACAACACCCCCGGTATCAGGAATAGGGCACTGTGTGCAAGAAGATCACAACACCCCCGGTATCAGGAATAGGGCACTGCGTGCAGGAAGATCACAACACCCCCGGTATCAGGAATAGGGCACTGTGTGCAGGAAGATCACAACACCCCCGGTATCAGGAATAGGGCACTGTGTGCAGGAAGATCACAACACCCCTGGTATTAGGGATAGGGCACTGTGTGCAGGAAGATCACAACACTCCTGCTATTAATAGGGATAGGGCACTGTGTACATGAAGATCACAACACCCCTGGTGCCAGGGTTAGGGCACTGTGTGCAAGAAGATCACAACACTCCTGGTATTAATAGGGATAGGGCACTGTGTGCAGGAAGATCACAACACCCCTGGTGTCAGGGTTAGGGCACTGTGTGCAGGAAGATCACAACACCCCTGGTGTCAGGGTTAGGGCACTGTGTGCAGGAAGATCACAACACTCCTGTTATTAATAGGGATAGGGCACTGTGTGCAGGAAGATCACAACACCCCCGGTATCAGGAATAGGGCACTGTGTGCAGGAAGATCACAACACCCCTGGTATTAGGGATAGGGCACTGTGTGCAAGAAGATCACAACACTCCTGGTATTAATAGGGATAGGGCACTGTGTACATGAAGATCACAACACCCCTGGTGCCAGGGTTAGGGCACTGTGTGCAGGAAGATCACAACACCCCTGGTATCAGGGTTAGGGCAAAAGTTCTAGTCACATTGACTGATCACATTACTTTTTTTGTCAAGCTACCAACTGTTTCCATTTCCCATCCCCCATATATTGTCAGTGGGAACCTTGGTAACATGAATAAATAAGAGGGCAGCCAATAGGAATACATATTCATTCCTAAACTGACCTAAACTGACCTGAAAAGTGTCAAATTGTATCATTTTCTGTTAGTGCGCACTAACGGGAGTTAGTGCGCACTAACTCCCGTTAGTGCGCACTAATCGGAAAAAACAATTTTTAACGATTTTTTAATTAAAAAATCGTGCCTAACATGATTTTCTTCTCCTGCCAGACGATTTCTATCGTTAAGACGATATGGAACACGATTCACATCCCTACTAGCCTACATGTTTGCATTTTTCTCTTTCTTCTTTTTACTATATCACCTCTCTTATTTCCATCCTTCTGTGTCCCTGTTTATTTTTCCCTCTTCATGCTTTTGTCTTTTATATTTTTATTACCTCTTCCTTTTCTTCTCCATCTCCTTAACCCTGAATACCCCCCAACTTGCCGCCAAATCTTTGCCCATCTCACCTCCTCTTCCTTCTTCCTGCTTATGCTAGCACCATCTTTTCTTCTATGACAATACTTGGTGCCAGCTTTCCTGTCGATGCTAGATATCGCCCTAAACATTAGGGGTGTGCAGAGGATAAAATATCATTTTGATTTTTATTTTCTTTCCATTTTTTAAATTGCTGTTGTTTCATTTGTGTTTTGTTTGAATGCTTTTTAAAACTTGGCTGGGGCTACGTAAATGATATTCATGGCCCTTGGGGGGAAAGTGTCCTGGTCATTGGAAGGGATAACACCTCCTGGCCATATTTAAAGGCCATGATGCAATGTTCCAAAATGAGCCCTGGGGCCTGGCTCCTAGCCTCAAGATCATTGCAGCTATAAGAACATAGGAACATAAGAAATTGCCATGCTGGGTCAGACCAAGGGTCCATCAAGCCCAGCATCCTGTTTCCAACAGAGGCCAAACCAGGCCACAAGTACCTGGCAATTACCCAAACACCAAGAAGATCCCATGCTACTGATGCCAGTAATAGCAGTGGCTATTCCCTAAGTAAACTTGATTAAAAGCCGTTAATGGACTTCTCCTCCAAGAACTTATCCAAACCTTTTTTGAATCCAGCTACACTAAATGCACTAACCACATCCTCTGGCAACAAATCATTTCCGCAATGGCCAGACTATGAACAGTGGGAGCGTGGGTCTATTTAAATATGGGACAAGTCCTTGGGTAGTTATGAATGAAGGCTCATGGCACCAGAATCCCAGCCTTGTTTCCAGCTGAGCAGGAAGGAAAAGGAGGTAGAAGGAATTACTGGGCCAAAAGAAAATAAATACAACCAAATAAAACTGCAACTAGGACTCCAGAGAATCTAAGAACTCCTCAGATTGCACATGTATCAGAAGAAGAAGGGTCATTTAAATTCTCTGGCTCTTTGAAATGAATTAACATGGCACTGCTGTGTGGGGAAACCCTGGTCTGATTCCAAGGCCGTCTTCTGTTCTTCAGGCTGGGCATGACAGGGGAGGGAAGGGAGATAGAGGGAGGAAGAATTCCCATGCATCATCCAACGACAGTTACTAGTTGGCTAGCAGCACATTTATGTTGAATTCATGAGGGAACACCGTTTGTGCTTCTCATAGATTAACACAGTAACAGTAGATGTCAGCAGATAAAAACCAATTGGGTCATCCGGTCTGCCCAGTTACACTGGGCTTCTTTGCTGAGGACATATGTCAGCTGCTACCCATTGAAGCTTGAAATGTTGTAGGCTATAACTCAACTTCTCAGCGAGTCACTGTCGCTGCAGTGACTGGTCCAGATGTGAAGGGGTTAAAAATTGGAGAAAATCTCTGAGCAGCTGCACATAAAGGCTCATGCCACCGTTGTAGAAGCAGGTGACAAGTGAGCTAGTCAGTGGTTTTCATCATAATCCATATGGGGATAAGCTTAGAGACCTAAATGTATGCCCTGAAGGAGAAGAAGAATATGATATAGACCAGGAGTTTTCAACCTTTTTGGGAGTGTGGACCCCTTTTTAACCTCCAAAATGTTCACAGATACCCACATACTTCTCTTTAATTTTTACCTGCAGTTTTATGTCATATAAAGAAAAATTATTAATAAAATAACAAAGAATTACATGCATACTAGATTCATTCATAACATATAAAACATTAAGTAATGCTTACTAATATAAACTGAATACATATAATTGCAAAGCACAGCTGTAAATGTACAAGGATGTACTCATATTCAGTAACTTTAGAAGTATAACTGCAGGCAGCCACACAGATGGATTTGTTTGGATCTGGAGCAACTGAGGGGAAATGACTGGTAGAGGGAGAAAGAGAGACAGACTGGCAAGGATGGACTGGTGGCGGGAGAGAAAGACAACAAGACCAGGATGGGGAGGGAGGGATAAAGACTGGCAGGATGAACTGATGGAGGGAGGGAGAGAGAGACTGGTGGGGATGGACTGGTAGAAGGAGAGAGAGAGACTGGTAAAGATGGAAATAGACTGGTGGAGGAAGATAGAGCAAGAGAGAGAGAGAGACTGGTGAGAATTGACTAGTGGAGGGAGGGGGGATGAGACTGTGGGATAGACTGTTGGAGGGAGAGAAAGAAAGAGACTAGTGGGGATGGACTGGTACATGGAGAGACAGAATCTATAGGAAACCTGCCATACCATAACACCCTTACTGCCAGACTCAAACTACCTATGAAAAGGCAACACCAGGCCCTAAAACACCAATATACCTCCTATTAAGAAAACAGAACAAGTCAGGCGAGTCACCCACTCTTCATTGGCAGCCTCTTGACTTTATGGATCCACAGTGTTTATCCCAAGGACTTCAAAGGGGCATGGGATAAACACTGTGGATCCATAAAGTCAAGAGGCTGCCAATGAAGAGTGGGTGACTCGCCAGAATGACGGCTACTGCCTGGAGTCAATACCCTTATTAAATAAACATACACAGGCTTACGGTGACTCCAACATCGCTCTAAGCTTCAACAGCAAGAGGAAATGTGGAAAAAAGGATTCACACTCACAAAGAGGGGAGTAGCTGGCTTGTTACGGCGGTTACTACCCCAAATCAAATAAGCCTGATACTTCACTTTCAATGCATATACAGCATAGTTCTCTGATTCAACGGCAGGGGAGAAGAAAAACTGATACTTCACACATCCAGAAAAGAGGGTTCGCACTCGCAAAGCAGGGAGTAGCTGGCTTGTTACGGCGGTTACTACCCCAAACCAAATGTGCCTGATACTTCACTTTCGATGCATATCCAGCATAGCTCTCTGCTTCAACAGCATGGGAGAAGAAAATCAACCAATAAGGGCTGTATAACAGTCTGGGTAAAACAAATAAACATGGGTGCAGATTGCTTATTGCGGCGGCTTCTACCCCTAACTAATCAAGCTAGATATTTCACTTGGATGCAGCTCCATCACTGCTCTCTACATTAAAGGTGGGGGTGGAAGGGAAATAGAACCAAGAGCTAAGAGAAACAGATAAGTATGAGAGAGAAAATTTGCGGGGCAGACTAGATGGGCCATTTGGTCTCCTTCTGCCGTCATTTCTATGTTTCTATGTTTCTATGTTTCTATATATATTCCTATACAGAAACTACATGCTAGCAGAATACTTTACCTCAGTCATACATAAAGAACATAGACAGACCCTCGCCATATACAGAATAAAGAAACCATAAAATAGAAATACAAATGTGCAGACAAAAAGTGAACTGGAAACTGCAAGCAGCCAGACTCTGTATGTAGTGCAACAACAGAAAAACAAAATCAACATTCTTATTAAAACATCAAACAATAAATCAGGAAATTATAAAACATCAATCATAATAGTAAAAGCATACTAATAAAATGATAACTAGAACATTGAAAACTCATATAAAAATTCTTATTAATTACCCAAACACCAACAAAATATTTCAAAACAGAAGATTCATCAAATAGCACCCAGTAATTAGAACTAAGAATTAAAAAGTGTTCCACTCTCCATATCTGAGAATTTTTGATTTCCAGTCACCCTGCGATTGTTGTGGATTATTGGGGGCATTGAAGGTGCGGGAGCTGCATAAACTTTCTCCTCTCTCTCATTCTCTCTTGCACAGAAGGACACAATCTCACACTCTCTCTCTCATACATGCTCTCATATGCTCTTTCATTCACACGCACTTACACTCCCTCTCACATATACTCTCACTGACACATACACACACGTGGTGTCTCACATGCTGTCAATGACACACACACTTGCTCAATATGCTTTCACTGACACACACATGCTTTGACACTCATGCTCACACATGCTTTCAAATATACTGTGATACACACATATGATCTTAGTGACATATGCTCTCACTGACTCACACATGTTGTCACAGACACATAAACATACTCTGCCTCTCACTGAAACCCCCACCCACTTACATCCTCTCTCACACTCCACACACTGAATCTCTGACTCATGCTGGGGACTGCCTCTCTCCCTTGGCGACTGTGGCCGCCAGCAGGATGGGCTCTGAGCCTCTTCTTTTGCCACCACGGGATGGGGTCTGTGATGGTCTTATGGGCTTCTTCTTCGGCTACGGCAGGATGGGGTCCATGGCAGCCTTCTGGGCCTCTTCTTTGACTGCCATAGGATGGGGACTGCGACAGTCTGTCTGGCCTTTTCTTTTGTCAATGCCACAGATGGGGCCTACTCCTTCCTCTTCTTAGCAATGCAGACCAGGTTTTTGATGTGGGAGATTCCCTGCACTTGTCACTTCTCCTCAGGTCATCTTAGAGCAGAGCTCACTTTTTCTGAGTAGCTGCAATTTCTGTGGACCCCAAGGGCTCTGCAGACCACATGTTGGGAACTACTGATATAGACATTTTAATATCTCCAAGGAATACATGCACAGTAAGTGGGCCTCATTCAATGGAAAGGAGGATCTGGAACAAGGGTGAAAGGGGGTATATTGAGGAGTAATTTAAGGAAATGTTTCTTTACAGAAAGGGTAATGGATGCATGGAAGAGGCTCCCAGCAGAGATGGTGGAGACAGGGACAGTGTCAGAATTCAACAAAAAAACAAAACAAAACGGGACAAGCACAGGGAATCTCTGAGGCATCAAAGGGACTATAAAGCTGAGCAGGAGGTGTGGCTGGGCCATATGATTTTATCTGCTAGCATGTTCTAAGTATCAAATGAGCAGGAGGAAACTGCTGGACCAAAATAAAAGAAGAGAGTAAATGCCACTCATTTTCAGAATGCAGTAATAGGCGCTACAACCCTTGGTTTTAGGACTTGCAAGAACTTTTGGTACATAACTCGCTGAGATTGCACAACGTGTTCTGTCAACCTGTATAACTAATTACCACAAACGAATAAAAGCCCAAATGCGAGCCTGAATGTGATGGCCTAATGTATGAGCTATGCTACTATAAAACACTAGCTTCTTATATATCATAGCTGCTTACTGATTGGCCATAATGTGGACAAAACTGAAATTTGAGGGCACTCCCCTGGTCTTACCTGCCCTCAGAGTACACAAAGGATCTGACCTGGCAACAGACACGGCAAAGCTCTGCTGAATGCAGCTTACTCTGCTCTGAAAAGCTAACCTGCTCTGGATACCAGCAGCAGAGCCTCACACTGAAAACTTTCCTGCTGTACAGACTTTTCCTCCTGCTCCTGAACAAGCACACAGTGCAAACCAGTACGAGGTGCACCCTGAAGCATCTTCCCAAAATCTCTCTTGTACCTTCAAAAGGGGCATGTTTTGCTCTCTTTCTTTTCCACCTTTCACTTCAGCCCTGCTGCTACATGTCAGCCGGAGTACCTGATAAGAGGACGATTCCAGTTCCTGTCCTTCCCTTCCTGAGGTGTCAGGTCACAGGTTTTCCCAGCTCTAACACAGCAAAGAGTGCTCAATAAATATATACACTGTACACTGCGGAGTCAACTCTGGTTCCTAAGGTATAAGAAGAAAAAAAAACAAGAGGAAGTAAGCGTGGCTGATACCATACTTACATTCTGTTTCAATGTTCTTTCTTTCCTCAACTTTCTCCTCTGAAAAGTGCTTTTCTTTTCTAATTTCCAGCCGTTACGCTTTCTCAGCATCCCTTGGTAATCTGTAACTCTCCTAGCTCATTCTGGCAGGTGGCTGACATTCCTCCCCACAGTTCTGCTGACAGTCTGCAGAAATGGATTCCCTAAGCCCAGATGTGGTACCTCCATGCATGTCAGTGCACTTCAGCATCTGGCTCTCTCCCCAGCCAAGTCCTGCAGTCTTCTCAGTTACCCAGAGCATCTGCAGGAATCACCAGCACAGAGCGGCTGCTTGCACTGCCCGCTCGCACATTCATCTGCTGAGAGAATGGATCATCAGGCACTCGCCTTGCCATTCAACCCCCAGCACGGGGCTACAAGCCAATGAGAATAGAAGGAAGGGAAAGGGGAGGGATGTAAAGGGGGGAGGAAGACTGGAGGAGAAGGGTATAGAAAGAATGAGTGGGAGTGAGATACAGACAGAGAGAGAGAGAGGAATAGGGCAAGAAGGTGATATTCATAAAGATAGCAGGCTCTCTGTGTCTATATTTATACACACACACACACACACACACAAAGAGAGATATCTATACATGAGTATATACCTATCTGGCTTTATCTGTACAGCAAACAGAAAAAGAAGGGAAAGAACAGATGAGGACAGCTGGCATTGTATTGCACCTTATAGGCTAGTGGAATGCAAGCACTGAACTATGGCTAATAGGTAACTGCCTCCTTTAAATTTATAGGTAATGATACTTTGCCCGGATTTCTGTGCTTGGCACAAGAAAACTTTCTGTTGACTCCCTGTTTGCTACAGTCTTTCAGTTACTCCCTACCAAATCTTCTTGTATTACCCAAGATGCATCACTGTCATTAGTTCCCATGTACATTCAGCATGTACTATATAGTTGTGATTTACAGTAAATACACTACCTGCCTTTTCATTCATCTGAAGAGAGCGAGACACACACACACACACACACCACAGTAGAATATTTGCTGTAACAATAGTTTTTCTATGTTTGCTAGAAAGAGAATGGATTGTTTGTGCTAAATTCTTTCCACTATTCATATGGAGTTACGCTACTCATTATATGGCATCTTGTGAGAGAAAGGTAAACCTGAGAAGGGGAATCCACAACTAAAAGAGAAGGGGTTAAGAGACAATCAAGGAGGCTAAGGGGAACAGGGGCTGAGGCCGGAATGGTGTTCCTCACCTATTCTCCTTCCCCTAGTCACTCTCTCCTTTGTTTTCTCTCGCCCTTACTTGCTGCCAGGCAGTGGATTTTTCACTATGGCCTGCAGGATGGGCTCTACCAGCCAATATGGCTGCATATTTCTGGGCCTCTGGGTTGATCCCACTCTGGGAGACTAGGTAGTCCAGCAGTTCCCACTTGCACGATATCTCAGCATGGTGATAAAATGGCACATGCAGTCTTGAGAACAATGTTACAAGACTATACTCGCGGTACTGCTGCTGCTAACCCAAAGCTCAAATAGTCACTGGAGACTTACAATTCTTTTATCTTACAGCATTTTTTGCTTCATCAATTCAAGTGCAAACTGGCAGGGTGGACAGATGTGAAATTTAGCACATCACAGATTATAATGCAGTTTTGACGTGGCTAGTTCGGTCACTGATGACTATGTGATGACCCTTTGGGACTTGTTACCATTTGGCCCTAGTTCTAATCCTTCCTAGGTTAGGAAGAAATAGTAGAGGGAAGTGTGCACCATTGTGGAACAGCTCCTCTATTAGGTTGCTGGAATGACTGGCCCCCAACTGTTGATAAAAACAGCCTGCAGCTTAATTTAGTTTGGCAGTTTTAAACAAAGGTGAAGGAGTGATTTTTCTCAGTTAAAAGTTTGTTCCCCTACTGAGGAACTAGGCCTCATGGCTGAGATCAACACCTTGAGTGGGAAGGGGACAGTCCTTCCTGAGATTGGTTCCAGCAGTTTGTTTATGGACTTTTGGATTTTACTTTTGAGGTCTCTGTCCTTTGAGTGCCATGATACCTCTGGCTGGAGAATTTCAGCGTGTCCAGCAATTAGGTTAAATCAGGAGGGAGGGAAGCTCCCTCTGCTCTCCCTTCCACACCTAGTGGGTTGGATCAAAGATGACCCACTGGAGGAGAATTGTGGATTTTCCCAATTTTTTAAAGTTTTGCCTTGAGTTACCTGGAAGGAAATTTGTGGCCACCTTTCCTGCCCTGAAGAGGGAATACCTTGAGAAAGCTGCTGCATTTCCTACGATCTGGACATCTTTGTCATTTAAAGCAGAAAACTATGAGTAAGAACTTTTGTTATCTTTGGAGGACCCCAACGGAGTCTTCACCATGGGGAGAGAAGGTAAAGTGGGATGTTTGTGTGGCAGACACCCTGGTTCACTATCAGATGGCCTAGGTCCTTTATCACAAAAATAACAGCTCAGTGAGAATTCAACTCCTTTTCACTCCCTCCCAACCTGGAGGGTTGTGATTGGTTGTCTTAGAGTACTTAGTGAGGTGATCAGTAGGGGTGGGAAGAAGAAACATTTTTGTTTTGTTTTTCCTTTTGTTTTCGTGGGTTTAATTTTCCACGAATTTCATTTTGTCAAATGTTTATTTTGTTAAAAAAAACAAAATAAACATTTAACACCCCCCTAAAAACAAAAAAAAAAATAAGACATGTACATTCCAAGGCCTCCCAAGATCCCCACCCATCCTTCCCACCCGAAAAAATGCCAGGGCCAGGAAGCTTTCTGGCTCCCACTTACCTGATATGGAGGGGATCCAACGCCAAGGCCTAGGCCCAGGCCAAAGCCTGGGCCTTGCAAAGGGTGTAGGCCAAGATTGCGGAGACTTACTGCAGCCTAAGCCTATGCAAGGCCAAGACTTCAGCCTGGGCCTAAGTGTTGGGATGTCCCATGTGAACGCCTAAGCTGCAGTAGGTCGCCATGACCTCAGCCTACACGCTACGCAAAGCCCAGGCTTTAAGGCCTGGACTCAATGCTTGGGCCTCCTCCTATGCCGGGGTCTGGGCCCAGGCCTGATGCCACAACCTGGTCTGGAGACTGGGTCCTAACGCTGGGGCCTCGGCTCAGATCCAGACCTGATGCTGGGACCCACCCAGAAGCTGGGTCCTGATGCCTGGGCCTTGGCCCAGGGTCAGGTCCAGGCTTCAGAGCGCTCTTCTTCCATCTTCTTTCTTTGGCTCTTAAAGCCAACTGATGGCATCTTCTGGGGTCGCACCAGTTTAATTAAATCCAGCACATTCAGACCAGTGGACAGCACCATATTGAGGTATGGCAATGCCTGAGCCTGGACCATGATGCTGGATTTCCGGAGCAGGTAATTTTTTTTACATTGTTGGGGCCTCGGCCAAGACCCCAGCATCATGCTCGGACCTAGGCTGCAGTTCATGCATTGGGTCATGGCCTATGCCTAGGTGAGACCCCAACCTCAGGCCTAAGCCTAGGCTCAGGCCCCAGCTTCTCACTATGGCCTAGGCCCAGGCCTATGCTTCTGGTCTTGGCCTATTCCCCAGGTGAGGCAACAACTTTGGGTCTGGGCCTAGGCCCAACGCATCAATTTTGTTTTCAAAATGAAATGTGAAATCCAAAGAAATTTTGTCGGATTTTCAATTATTTTGTTTTGATAACGAAATGAAACAAAATAGGAAATTTCATCTAATTTCCTATTTCATTTCTCCCGAATTCCCATCACTAGTGATCAGTAAATTCACTGTGGTCATTTTTAGTTATCCCTTGGTAGAGGATATTCCCTTCAGTACACTCCTTGTCTGAGAGGGCCTGCCTCATTTTTGGATGAGAGATAGATTTTTGCTGGATTCTTTTTGGATTTTCATTCTGGGGAAAACCATGGTTTCTTGGAGAGAGACACACCCAGTCCTGGGGCCAGAGAGAATGGATACACACTCAGAAGAGGATTAACATCTGTAAATCAGACAGCTATAATCTCACACATTTAGATAAGTTAGATTTTGATTTAACTTTTAAAAATCTGTAAACTTTTATTTTGAATACCCAGTACCTTGTCCTGCCTGTTTGCCTCTGGAACAAAATTATACTTACCATGGAAGAAGGAGCTAGAAACACACCACTGCCTGGGCCATAAGCTCAAGCTTTCCCCCACGGAAAGGACCCACCCCTTGGGACAGATTGAGAGGGGAGAAGCGCTAGAAGGAGTAGCCTCAGAAATAGAAAATTAGTTTGTGTGTCTTTGGGAAACTGAATTCCCTGGACAAAGGGTTACATTTTTGCAAAGACTGTAATCTTTTGTTTACTATCAGTATTTTTGGAAGGGTGTTTCCACCCAACTAAGGATACCCTGCCCAACTGGGGACATAACTTTTCCAAGCCCTGGAGGTTTAGAGTTTCCCCGACCAATTCTGAGAGATACTTGCACAGATAAAATTTGCAAACTGTACATTTCACCTTTTCATGCCAAAATCTGATGTGAGAGTACCGTTCTGGCTATTTAAGAATTCTGCCAGTAAAGATTTCATTTGGACACTCACTCTGAGCCTTTAGTGTATTTTGTGGGTACTCATATCCCTGAAGGTAAATGAGACTTCAAACCTCCCCAAGGCACTGAAATAAGAGCCATTCCTGCCATCCTGGGCCTTGGAGGATTTATCCCTACCCTCCACTGGGAAAGAACCCTGTCTTAGGGGTCTGGGAATGTGTGGGAGTGGTGGAGAGTTGAAGAATTGGCCCTGGGGCCCTCAAGTGACCCTGTTTTCCTGGTCCCTAAACCACAGAGAAGGTTGCAATTATGACACTAATCTTTAATGATTGTATCTAGAATTGATTTCATTTTGATGCATCTGAAAGAAAATCCCTAATATTGGCTTGTTTCATTCTTAGACCTGCTGCTTCTCCTTTCTTATTTCCAGGTCTCCTTCTTTATTTCTTTTAACATATTTCATATAATAAATTGTGGACTACTATTATTAAAGCAAATTCTGCACACATTCTTCAACCATCCGTGTTGGATTCCTGCTTTCAAGGTGTCAGTGTGATTCCTGCATGGGATCCTGAAGAACATTTAAAAACACACCACAAATTCCTCAAATATGAAATAAAAATCAGAAGGAAAAGTAGGGTTTTATTTAAACTTTAACAGGATAATCTTTAAAAAAAACAAACATTCGCAGTATTACATGATTTTTTTTAAAATTGCAATTAAAGTGTTTATCCCTCCCATGTCCTCAATATGAAGGGGTGCAGTGGGTATGGTTACTTCCCAAGGAGGAGGAAAAGCTTCATTTCTAGGTCCTTGGGATGCACTGACCTGGACTCAGAAAAACAGTCTCCACACTTCAAATAGTGTCACAACAACAAGAACATCTTATTTGTAACAAAAGTTCTCCAGAAATGTTTGGCAGACTGTGCATTGATGAATGAATTTTCAGTTACACGGGGGCTGTGCATGAAAAATAGCATCAACACCTGGAGGAGAACAAAGCAAAAAGCTGCGTTTCCCTGCCTGCACTGTAAGCGTGACAGCAGTGTCGGTCACCAGAAAAAGTGAGTTGCATTGTTAAGATTTCTGTTCCTGTGTGTTTAGAAGGAAGTTTTCATGCCATCGTTCATGCCGTACAGATTTTACATTTTTGGTGTTGTTTTTTGGGACTTTCTAACCCAGTGGTCCAGTTAATACCAGAGAAGAGTTAGGAGATCCAAATCCCCACTAGGAGCCCACCTTTCCAAAGCTGGGAGAGCTGGGGCTCCTTCAAGTGCCTGCCCCCTGAAGGCACATCATCTCAGCTGTGCAGGTCTGAGCCAAAAGTTCATTCACATTTTTATTTATTTTTTTAGGGGGGGGGGGGGGGGATTAATTGGAGATTTGTGTCTGATCAGTTTTGCTGATATTTTTGAAGGCAGTAAATGTTTTGTTAGAACACCCCACCAGCAACTTCAGTGTCTCTTTGTGAATAGGAGGTGATTCTAAAACAAGGACAACGCAAGTGTGAGTCTATCTGTGAGAGAAAGAGACAGATTATTTCCACCCCCTTCCTCTCCCCAAACCCCCTGTATGCTGTTATGGTTTGTGGGTATGTGGACCCTTGGCCCACGGTGCGAGTTGTTACAGCCCGTAGGGAGGAGCCCCACATGTCCGCACCATCAGAAGGTAAGGTACAGGCACAGCAGGGAGCTCTGGGCACAGTAATGGAGAGATCCCCAGGGACCAGGAGGTGACCCCCGTGGGGCGACAGACCGTTGTTAGTACCTGGAGTGAGACCCTGAAGAGAGAGGTGCCAGACAGACCGCGGAGCGGTAGGCGCAGGGTTAGCCTTGCAGAAGTTTCTCCGGGAGGACAGCCCTGAGGGGCAGGGCTGCAGCATAGTGGGCATAGACTTGGAGGCGCAGGCCAACCCACAAGGCAGGGAAGCCCGGGACTGGTCTCAGCTCCTGATGTAGGCAGGAACCCGGAGATCAGAGGAGTGCCGGCAGTCTGGTAGAGAAGCAGGCCCAAGGAATGGGACAGCTGACAGTCGTTGAATAAACCGGAGCAAGCTGCGTGGAGCAGGAAGGCTCTAGGTAGTCTCTTGAGTAGAGAGTGTGGCCCGAGGAGCGGGAGAGCGCAGACAGTCTTGCTAGAACACAGGCACAACCCCGAGGAGCGGGGAAGGCTAGCCAAGGAACTCACAGGTTGCCACAGTGTTCCAAGGGAGACCCAAGTAGCAGGAGCTTGTTGCTGAGTAGGACCCAAGAGGCACAGGGCCAGCCCGAGGAGTGGAGTAGGCCAAAAGAGCAAGTCCCCATAGAAGCGCATACTGACCCTCGAGGAGGAGGTGCCAGATAGGGTTCAGGAGCAAGGCACATGGCGATGTTTCAGGAACACAAGGCAGGGGTTGAGGACTCGTATGGAACTTGTTGCAAAGTCGGCTAGCTGAGGGCAAAGGTGGAGCTTAAGTTCACGAGTCCGATGACATCAACAATCAGGGACGCCCCCAAGGTTCTCACCGAAGAGGCTTCAAAGGTGGGGCCTGTGTCACGCACGCGCCTAGGAAGGCCCGACATCGAAGTAGGAAGTAGCACCGTCCATGCCGCTATGAGGAGTCCCGAGGAATGCAGTGGTGTAGGCAGGCTCACGTTGCGAGCAGACCCGGGGAGGGCAGGAGCACTGTGAAAGAAGTGAGTAGTCACAGTAGCAGCCGTCTGCGACCGACAGGCATAACATTTGCCTTGTGCCTTGGAAGATTATCTTCCCCTCCTTCCCGTTAGAAAGAAATCTGGCACCCTGGGCTTGTGGACAAAGAGAGAGGAAGGGAAGGAGTCTGTGGCCCCAGGACGCTGCAAACCCCTCTATTCAGGGTACCCACTGAAAAGGGGGTTACACCAAGTACCTATGCAACTATTTTCAGAATGTGTCCGCACATTTTTTAAATTCTACCAGCCTCCACGCTTAATTCAGGGTTATTACACATGAATTGTTACATTTATTTCTTGCATTTAATATAAGCACATTTGGGGTTTTTTTTTTTAATATAGAAAGTGATCCTGCATTACAAATATATGTGTGCATACTACAACATATGCACATACTGTTGGGGAAGAAATCACAGTATTTTATAAACAGTGCAGCTCCTGTCACACAGTTCATAAAATGCCAGTGTAAATCTCCACACACTCACTTAAGAACATAAGACAATGCCATATTGGGTCAGACCAAGGGTCCATCAAGCCCAGCATCCTGTCTCCAACAGCGGCCAACCCAGGCCACAAGAACCTGGCAAGTACCCAAAAACTAAGTCTATTCCATGTAACCATTGCTAATGGCAGTGGCTATTCTCTAAGTGAACTTAATAGTAGGTAATGGACTTCTCCTCCAAGAACTTATCCAATCCTATTATAAACACAGCTATACTAACTGCACTAACCACATTCTCTGGCAACAAATTCCAGAGTTTAATTGTGCGTTGAGTAAAAAAGAACTTTCTCCGATTAGTTTTAAATGTGCCCCATGCTAACTTCATGGAGTGCCCCCTAGTCTTTCTACTATCCGAAAGAGTAAATAACCGATTCACATATACCCGTTCTAGACCTCTCATGATTTTAAACACCTCTATCATATCCCCCCTCAGTCGTCTCTTCTCCAAGCTGAAAAGTCCTAACCTCTTTAGTCTTTCCTCATAGGGGAGTTGTTCCATGTGAGTTCCATGGGAGTTGTTAACATGTGCAAATGGTATACTGCAGACAGTTCTGAATGTTGGGCTTTAATTGAGTGAAGAATCTGTATTCACAGAAGATCACTTTGCTTTACTATGGCAGGTTTTCAATCATGATTTACACAGCCCATACCAGATGTCCACAGCGCTGTACAAAGCTGCAGAATGGATAGTCCCTGCTTATTGGAGCTTACAGTCTTGTCAGGAACTGAGACTGAGAACTAGGTGGCTGTGGGTGGGATTAAATTAATGATCTGGAACTTCCCACACATTTTAGGGCATCCCTGAAATTTTGTGTATGTGCAGAACAGACTCCTCTCTTCTTCCTTTACTTTAAGTACAAGGTTGGCACAGACTCCTCTCTGGTGTGAAGTACAATACCTTCCTACCCTGACTGGACGAGTCAGTATAATTCTCCTCCCCAGAGCCAGTGCTAGCTTTTTTGCTGCCTTGAGAGAAAATTTACTGTTCTGCCCCCCCCCCCCCCCCCCCCGATTTATTCAGTGTCTGTCCGGGGCCCATCCTATAAAGCCCAGCTCCATCTTGCAATCTATGTATTTTTTTTTTTATTCTTTATTTTCAAATTTTGAAATTTACCCAAGAATACATCTCTTGTATGGTAAATCTGATGTTTTACAAGAAAAGATACAAAGTAAATGGAATATAATAATAATCCAATACCATTATAAGTTCCAACATCTAAATTATAAGAATTTTTGGGAGGCGGAAATAAGGGCGCTTTTAAATTGAAGTAATATATAAAGAAAAATTATGTACGTCGAGTAGTGTTACGCCATTTTGTAATAACTTATGCCAAGCCTGTACTGGAAGCTTCTTGGGAGCATGCCACTAAGAAAGTTCTAAGTTGCTCGGGTTCCTGAAATATATAACACTGGGGAACACAATTTTCATTGAGTTAGATTTGACACTTGTTTTTTTACTAACTTTTGACATCTGAATCCAAAAATGACCCCAGTTTTTCTCTATCACGTCAACTTTTAAGGTATAGGATACCCTCCCTTTGTCCCAAAAATCATACAAAATGTACATACAAAGGAAATAAAAGAAACAATTACCTGAATATACTGTTTATTTAGAGTTATTTTATTCATACAAAGGCTATATATTGTTACTGTAAGTCAAATTGCGTACAAGTAGTAAAGTTCTGCTACCAAACATACATATTAAGGTAAACATTTACGCTTATAGCTTTTCCGGCAGTGTTCAATCTGTGAACAATCTCGCCTAATGCTCCAACAATAGTCAGCCATCATATATACATACCATCTACCCTGATACTGTGCCTCCATGACCTTCAAATCTTGGTGGAATCGTTCACCTTGCTCATCACTGACTGCACCAAGGTTTTTCGGGAAGTCAGCAAGATGGCTGTGCAGAAAATGCATCTTGATGCTCATGTCGCAACGAAGCATTTTGAAGCTTTCCAAGAGTTTCTGGACAATTTCGGTGTAATTCTGTGCTTGTGTATTTCCAAGAAAGTCCTTGACAAGGTTTTTGAATGACAACCTAGCATTCTTTTGGAGTTCTGACATTGTCCCGATGAAATGTTCATCTTTAAATTATTGCAGTTTGAGGTAATACCCATGTGAAGCGTTAAGATAGTGCACTTTGCGTTAAACAGCCTATTATAAAACATACACCTTTTCCTATTGCATGCTATATTTAGTGCATTTTGATAAATCCAGCCTTAGATAGGCTGTAGAGAAAAAACTTGACGTGATAGAAGAAAACTAACTGCAGTTTTAAAATCAGCATGCCTATTTAAGTCTAAAACAGCTGAAAAATCGAACTCAACAGGAATTATGTTAAAAGTTGTTCCCCAGTGTAATTAGTATTTAAATATCTCACAGCACTTGCAAGGGTATTTAAGCATAAAGCTGGCATCAAGTTGAAGGATATCAGGACGCATCCTAAGAAAATCTTTACGACGTGTTTGAGTCACTTTAATGACATCAGGGTAGATCCAAATTGGACAACCATAAAAGACTGTCTATTTCTGAAGAAAGGTCTCATAACATGATTACAGACCCAAAGAAAAGCGAATGAGATCAATAAAGTTTTCCTTTGCATTATCTCTGTATCCAAAGACATTTCCAATATATTGGTTATATCAAAGGTTGGTGTCTGATTTCCCACAGATTCCTGTTCTTCTGCCTGGGCCCGTTGTTGTAAGTAATAAGCTTTTACAATTACTGGTGTGGCTGTCTCTTGAATTTTTAGTATTTGCTTCATGTAAGTTTTAAAGAGTTCTAGAAGAGAAATCATTCTTACCACTGGGAAATTCAGCACTCTTAAGTTATGTGCCCTCAGCGCATTTTCAACGCCTTCTAATCTTCTATTGGTAATCTTCTCAGACACAATTAGTTTTTGTTGAATATTTCAGATGTGGTAATCCTCTTATTCAAATCTTCAACTTGTTTACCAAAGGTTGAAATCAAATTATTATTCAGTATTGATTGATTCCTTGTTTCTAATGTGACTTGAGACAATGTTTTAATAGAGAATTCTATCAATTTCAAAACTGTCCAAATCC
This sequence comes from Rhinatrema bivittatum, assembly GCF_901001135.1. Taxonomy (NCBI): domain Eukaryota; kingdom Metazoa; phylum Chordata; class Amphibia; order Gymnophiona; family Rhinatrematidae; genus Rhinatrema; species Rhinatrema bivittatum. The sequence continues at coordinate 405,936,761 of NC_042616.1, read as the reverse complement.
CCTCTAGAGTTATATTTTCCGGTTTTACCATTACAAAGCCCACAGTTAAAGCCCTTAAATGGCTTTCTTCTGCTTCCTTACAGTCGCTCACGCTCCTGACAGTACCTTGCAATAAAGATGTTATTCCTGTTTCTTGCTGTTCTTCCAGTGGGTGATCTGGAGTTGTCGCATCCATAGTTCTTCCTGGGCGCAGACTTCTTACTGCTTCCAGCCCACAAGTCTCTCCCAAACTCTCATCCCAGGTGGCAGCGCCTCCTTCATTCTGAGTCAACAGCAGAGAAATCCTCGCTGCTTCCGAGGCACAAGAAGATACGTCGATGTTCCCTGGGAGAGCGGGCCTGCTCGGCTCTCCGGGGCTCAGCGTAGTATCGTAGGTCAGAGGGGACTGCATGCGCTCCAACGTCGCTCCCCCAGTGACCAAGCTCTTCGGCGATAAGGTTGTAACTCCCAAGAAAAATCCCTCGATACGAGGCTGTGGAGAGTCGGCAGAGGGTGAGTTACCGTACACTTCTCTTAGCCTTTCCTTTCTTTTAGTGTGAGGCATTTTTGTTTTTAAGAAATTTAGTGTTTAAAGAAAAAAGCCTTTCCACGAGCGATCCACACGGACCTACTCGGTGGCCATCTTGCCTCTCTTGCAATCTATATTTTTAAAAAATAACAGACACACAAACCCATCCCAGAACCCATCTTTACAGCCTTGCACACATGCCACCCCACACACCCCCACATCATTTGCAAACACACACAAATTATGCATTTATAAATTTTACATGAAAAAATATTTATTTATTTATTTATTTAACTTTATTTATTTTATTTTTATTTTTAGATTTTTATATACCGGTGTTCCTGTATTAAAATACAGATCACATCGGTTTACATTGAAACATAAAAATTATGCCAAGAGGCAGTACATATAACAAAGTTATAGAACTTGGAAAACATGGAAAACAGATTCGAATAATAACACTGATAAAGTTGTAAAGTCTCTGAGAAATCAAATCATAAAATAAGGCGTAATTGTCTAAGATAAATGTGATCTGCAAAAGGGATTGCGATGGTGAGAAAATCTTGATAGCTGGAGGTAAAAAATAATCAAAGTTCTGGAAAAGCTTGGCTAAAGAGCCAGGTTTTAATTTTCTTTTTGAAGGAAGCGAAGCAGATCTCAAGGCGGATGTCTGGTGGGAGCATGTTCCATTGGACAGGTCCTGCTAAAGAAATGGTACGTTTCTGATGTAAGGATATTGTTGAAGGAACATAGAGTGTGCCTTTATAAGCTCCTCTGATAGGTCTAGTTGAAGAGTGAAAACGTAGCTGGGTGCTTAAGTGGAGTGGGGATAAGTGGAGTGGTATAGTAAACTTCTTTTACTATACCGATACTCAAGACGAGGTCTTATCGTACCAGTTTACAATAGAACAGGGGGAAACCAATTTAACCACTAAGTAGAAATGTAAAGTTACATTAAACAGGGAGCGAAAACATGGGAGATGGAAGACAGGAAAGATTTTAAACGATAACAACTGGAGAGTGATAATAAATTAACAAAAACAATATAGTAGCGAGGCTTAAACAGAGATTTATCCTAGGCGATTATTAATATAATATATCCTATGGGAGGGGGCATCATGAGCAGGAGGGGGGTGTCAGGGCAGGGACTGGAAATGGGGAGGGACTGGAAACGGGGAGGGGGGGGAGGGATGGGGAAGAGGTCGAAGGGTGAGAGTCAATGTTGGATTGATAGAGGTTCTTTCAACGGTAGGCTTGTGTGAACAGTAGAGATGTGAATCGTGTCCTCGATCGTCTTAACGATCGATTTCGGCTGGGAGGGGGAGGGAATCGTATTGTTGCCGTTTGGGGGGGTAAAATAATCGTGATATATCGTTAAAATCGTTAAACCCTAAAACCCGCTAAAACCCACCCCCGACCCTTTAAATTAAATCCCCCACCGTCCCAAATGACTTAAATTACCTGGTGGTCCAGCGGCGGTCCGGAACGGCAGCGGTCCGGAACGGGCTCCTGCTACTGAATCTTGTTGTCTTCGGCCGGCGCCATTTTCCAAAATGGCGCCGAAAAATGGCGGCAGCCATAGACCAACAGGATTCGACAGCAGGAGGTCCTTCCGGACCCCCGCTGGACTTTTGGCAAGTCTTGTGGGGGTCAGGAGGCCCCCCCCAAGCTGGCCAAAAGTTCCTGGAGGTCCAGCGGGGGTCAGGGAGCGATTTCCCGCCGCAAATCGTTTTCCGTACGGAAAATGGCGCCGGCAGGAGATCGACTGCAGGAGGTCGTTCAGCGAGGCGCCGGAACCCTCGCTGAACGACCTCCTGCAGTCGATCTCCTGCCGGCGCCATTTTCCGTACGGAAAACGATTCGCGGCGGGAAATCGCTCCCTGACCCCCGCTGGACCTCCAGGAACTTTTGGCCAGCTTGGGGGGGGCCTCCTGACCCCCACAAGACTTGCCAAAAGTCCAGCGGGGGTCCGGAAGGACCTCCTGCCGTCGAATCCTGTTGGTCTATGGCCGCCGCCATTTTTCGGCGCCATTTTGGAAAATGGCGCCGGCCGAAGACAACAAGATTCAGTAGCAGGAGCCCGTTCCGGACCGCTGCCGTTCCGGACCCCCAGGTAATTTAAGTCATTTGGGGTGGGGGATTGAAGGAGGTAGGATTTGGCAAGGAAATGTTTAAGTTATTTGGGGGGGGTTCGGGAGGGTGGGGGATTTAATTTAAAGGGTCGGGGATGGGTTTTAGCGGGTTTTAGTGTGCCGGCTCACGATTCTAACGATTTATAACGATAAATCGTTAGAATCTCTATTGTATTGTGTTCCATAACGGTTTAAGATGATATTAAAATTATCGGACGATAATTTTAATCGTCCTAAAACGATTCACATCCCTAGTGAACAGCCAGGTTTTCAGTTTCTTTCTGAAGGAGAGATGGCATTGTTCCTGGCGTATATCTGGGGGAAGCGAATTCCAATGGAGCTGTTGAAAGTGCTCGCTTGTGAATAGAGTTGTGGACCGAGGATTTGTTGGGGGGGGGGGGGGGGGGGCCTTGAGCGAACCTTTGTAGGCGTTTCTGATCGGCCTTGTTGAAATATGTAGTTCGAGCGGGATGGCGAGTTGGAGTGTGGATTGCTGATAGACGGATTTGTGGATGATGGTGAGAGCCTTGAAGAGTATTCTATATTGGATGGGTAGCCAGTGTAGGATTTTTAGGATTGGTGTGATGTGGTCCTTACGACGTGTGTTTGTAAGGATCCTGGCTGCTGCGTTTTGCAGCATCTGTAGAGGTTTAGTAGAAGAGGCGGGGAGAAGACGAGTAGTAGAGCGTTACAATAGTCGATCTTTGAAAACAGTATGGCCTGAAGCACTGAACGGAAATCCTGGAAGTGTAAGAGCGGTCTTAGCTGCTTCAGGACCTGTAGCTTAAAGAAGCATTCTTTGGTTGTAGCGTTAATGAATTTTTTGAAATTCATTCTAGAGTCAAGGGTGGCCCCAAGGTCTCTAACCTGGCTTGCTAGTGGAATAATTGCATTGTTGGCGAAGGGGTTGTTATCGCAAGGGGAGATAACCAGGAGTTCTGTTTTGGACGCATTGAGGACAGTGGCGTAGCCAGAATTGATTTTTTGGGTGGGCACAAGGTTAACATGGGTGGGCTGTAGGCATGCAGGTCTACTAGTTGTTTTTTTACTGATAAATAATGCCAAATTATGCAGCATAGCATTCACATCTACGCCTAAGTATGAGGTTTACTTAATGATACAAACATAATTCACGGTGATTTGTGGTACTTTAGCCTTCTTATTATTACGATTTTATACACGGCTCCTACCTGTCCATAAATTTTGAGAGAGCGGTTGTGTTGCTTATATTTAAATTGCTAACATCTCAAAATATAGATATATATTTTTACCTTTGTTGTCTGATCTTTGTATTTTTCTAATCAGTTGGTCCTGGTCTCTTTTTCCCATTTTTTCCCTTATAGCTCATTTCCTAATTCCTTTTCAGTGTCTTTCTTCTATTACTGTCTTCTTCCCTTCCACACACACACACACACACATACACGCTTTCTCTCACAGACTCCCTCTCACACACTCAAGCTGTCACTCTCATATGCTCTCCCCCCCCCCACCCCCCTACAAGCTCACATTCAAGTTCTCACTTTCTCACCCCTCCCCAGGCTTATATTCTTATGCACACACAGACGCACATCCAGGCACCCATTCTCACCCACACACATAAACCCAGACTCCCATTCTCACCCACAAACCCATGCTCCCAGTCTCACCCACACATATTCAAGCTCCCATTCTCATCCATACATATACACATTTAAGGTACTATTCTCACCCACACATACACACATTCAAGCACCCATTCTTATCCACATATTCAAGCTTCCATTCTCACCCACCCACACAAACCCAGGCTCTCATTCTCACCCATATATACACACATTCAAGCTCCCATTCTCACCCACCCACAAACCCAGGCTCCCATTCTCAACCACACATACACACATTCGAGCTCCCATTCACCCACATATTCAAGCTTCCATTCTCACCCACATACACACCCAGGCTCCAGTTTTCACCCACACACACTCCCATTCTCATCCACACATACACATTCAAGCACGTGCACAGCTTCCGCTTTCTCCCCCAGAGCAGGAAGATCAGCTGCCTCTCCTGCTGCCACCGGCCTCCTGCTATCTTCTTCGGGCGTCGGGCCGTACTGCCCGCCGAACTTCCTATCGGGGGGGGGGAGCGGAAGCGCAGCAACGTCCGCTTCCTCCCTCCCCCCCCCAAGCAGGAAGATCGGTGGACCATACGGCCCGACGCCCGAAGAAGATAGCAGGAGGCCGGTGGCAGCAGGAGAGGCAGCTGATCTTCCTGCTCTGGGGGAGAAAGCGGAAGCTGTGCGCAGTGCTTCCGCTCCCCCAAACAGGAAGTTCGGCGGGCCGTTTGGTCCGAAGATAGCAGGAGAACGGGTGACAGCAGGAGAGGCAGCTGATCTTCCTGCATTGGGGGGGAGAAAGCGGAAGCTGCGCACGGCGCTTCCGCCCCCCACCCCGAACAGGAAGACCGGTTGGCCATACGGCCGCAGCAGCGCTTCCCCACGTGTGCCGTGATGGCGCGCAAGGCGTGGGTTCTCTTGTTCGATGTTGCGGGGATGGGATCCCGCGACAGCCTTGCAGTTCCGGTGCCAGTTGGGTGGGCCTGGGTCTAAGTTGGGTGGACACCTGCCCACCCAGGCCCACCCGTGGCTACGCCACTGATTGAGGACCAGGTTGAGACTCGAGAGAAGAAGGTTGATGGCGTATAAGCGGTTATTCCAAAAACTTGGAGTAGAGGAGATGGGGTCCGAGATGGGGATTAAGATTTGCAGATCATCCACGTATATAAAATGGGTGAGGTTGAGGCTATTGAGTAGCTGGCATAAAGGGAGTAGATATATATTGAACAGGGTAGGGGAAAGTGAAGAACCCTGTGGTACTCCTTGTTTTGAAGGAATGGGGTTGGATTCTTTGTCATTTATTTTAACTTTGTAATGCCTGTTGTTCAGAAAGGATTTGAACCAAAGCAGTGCAGAGCCAGAGATGCCTATTTCCATTAGACGGTTGATGAGGATAGAATGGTTTACCGTGTCGAACGCTGCGGAGATATCGAGTAGGGCAAGAAGGTATGATTGTCCCTGGTCAAGGCCCATCAGGATGTTGTCCGTTAAAGAAAGAAGGAGGGATTCAGTGTTTAGGCGTTTCCTAAATCCAAATTGAGAAGGGTAGAGAATATTGTGAGAGTCAAGGTAGTCTGTGAGTCGGTTGTTGACAAGCTTTTCCATTAGCTTGGCTATAAAAGGTAAGTTTGCAATGGGGTGAAATTTACAGGGTTGGCTGGGTCCAGGTTGGGTTTTTTTAGTAAGGGTTTCAGCGAAGCAATTTTTAAAGAGTCTGGGACAGATCCTTGATTGAGGGAGCAATTTATGATGTCTGCCAGAGGTTTAGCAATGGTGTTAGGAATGGTGAGGAGGAGTTTGGTCGGTATTTGGTCCAATGGGTGTGAAGAAGATTTCATTTTCTTGATTATCGATTCTATTTCCAGGGATGATGTAGGTTCAAGAGATTCTAGCATCTGTTTGTGGATAGTTGGTGAAGGATTTTGGCTTGGTGGTTGCGAGGGGTTTGATGAATTGTTGGATGTTGCCAGGGGGGGTAAGTAGGTTTTTGATTTTGTTGTCAAAGAAGATAGCCAACTCTGTAGATTTGTTTTGGGCTTCTTCTTCTGGGAAGGTAGGGGGAATAGGGGTGGTAAGGGCTGCAACATATGAGAACAGAGTTTTTGGGTCGTATAAGAAGCCGTGTATTTTTTTGGCGTAAAAATCTCGTTTGGTGCGGGTAATGGATGTCCTATAGTAGTTCATTGCTGTTTTGTAAGAAGCCAGTGAGGTAGGGGAGGGATCTTTCCGCCAGCGTTGTTCTTTGTGTTGTAGGTCTTGTTTGAGTTTTCTTTATTCAGTTGAGAACCAGGGTTTTTTGTTCGTGCGGGCCGGGTTGATAACATTTGAAGATATGGGGCATATTGCATTTGCTACTGAGTGTGTGATAGATTGCCAGGAGTTAATAGCAGTATCAGCATCAGAGAGGTCCAGTTTAGTAAGGTCTTTGGCAAGGCTGTTGTTGAGTGTGTCTATGGAACAAGGTTTCCTGAACTGGATAGAGGATTTAGTAGCAATGGGGGGCTGTTTTTGTTTTATAGATAATTCTGTAACTATCAGCGAGTGATCTGACCATGGGATGGGGGTGCAGGAAGGCGGGGAGATGGGCGAGATGGTTTCATTCGTGAATATCAAATCGAGCGTGTGGCCTGCCTTGTATGTGGGATTGTTTATAATTTGAATCCCATAGCCTGGAGGGAGGAGAGAAAGGCTTCACAATTGGACGATGGGGATGGGGAGTCAACATGGATGTTGAAGTCTCCCAAAATGATAGCAGGTGAGTTAGTGTTGATGTGTTTGGCTATGACTTCGATGAGGGGAGAGGGGTCAGCTTCTAGGAGCCCCGAGGGGGGCGTAAATAAGGCAGATTTGAAGCTGGGAGGATTTGAATAGTCCGATTTCTAGTTTGGTCGTTGATTTGAAGGCTTGCTGGGATAGTCTCAGTTCTTTTTTTGCAATTAACATTATTCCACCCCCTCTTTTTTTAGGTCTGGGGATAGAGAAGATGTCATATTGTTGTATTGGTAGTTGGTTAATTATGGCAGTGTCTGTGTTTTTTAGCCATGTTTCGGTAATGGCACAGATGTCCGGTTGGGTGTCCAGGAGGTGGTCGTTGAGCATGTGGGATTTCTTTGAGAGCGACTGCGAGTTGAGAAGGGTTAAGGTGATCAAAGATAAGCCTAGGAATTGTGTTAGTGGGGAGATCATGATTGGAATCAGGGATCTCTTTGAGCGTAGATTGAGCAGGGGTGGATTAGCTCTGTTGGGGAGAGAGCGAGGGATAATCGGTATGGGAAAGGATTGTAGCATGTTGTCTTTTTGGAAGAAAGTGGATGACGGTTGTGTTTGTGGAGGGAAATATAGCTGCTAGAAGAAATGAATGCTGGTGCTGGAGTGATTGTTGGCGGAGATGATCGTTGGATGATTGCTGGATGCTGTAGTGGCTGGACGATTGCTGGATGCTGGAGTGGCTGGATGAGTGCTGTAGTGGCTGGACGATTGCTGGATGAATGCTGGATGCTGGAGTGGCTGGATGAATGCTGGATGCTGGAGTGGCTGGACGATTGCTGGATGAATGCTGGATGCTGGAGTGGCTGGATGAATGCTGGATGCTGGAGTGGCTGGATGAGTGCTGGATGCTGAGGTGGCTGGAAGAATGCTTGAGGAGAATTGATGTAGTGCGCTTGGATTAAATAAAGGGTGGGGTAACAGAAGGAGATAGCAGGGGTGGCTTCTAGTTCTATGTGCTGGTGCGCACGAAGGGCGCACAAAGGGGCAGGCCCCTTTGTCGCGCTCCTTAGGCGCGCAACGCCTGGATCCGTTTCAGTCCTTTAAAGGGCTCTGGGGATGCGTCGGGGCTTCCGGGGAGGGCTTACCGGTTCCCTTCCTTTTTGCTTTGGCTTCCTGCTTCCTTCTGCCGTCCGAATTTTTAAAAGGCTGCTTTTTATTTATTTTTATTTTTATTTTTGTGATCGCCTCGGAGGCCTCGCGAGAGGCTTGACACCGGTCCACCTCCCCTGGCCCCGATGGGCCGACGCCGACCGCGCGGGGAGGGCCGACCGAGCCGAGGGGGAGGTGCAGGGCAGCGGCGCAGGAGGTAAAGGGGGAAGTAAGGAGGTAAAGGGGAAATAAACATTCAAAAGTACAGTCTGCTGAGGCAAAAATATCACTTACAACTTGCATATTATATTTACATGCACTCCTGTGGTGCCAACCAGAAAACTCTGCAAAAAAGACACTTGGAACTGGTATGGAATTAGACTTTTTGTAATACGTATTGGATGTGAGCTTAGCCTTCAGAAAACCATGAACAAACAGAATTACCATTACAATATACTAGTAAACCTCCCATACCAAAACAACCCTAACAACCTTATCTATGAAAAGGCAACACCTCGCATATTACACCAGGCCCTAGAACACCAATAAAAATCTTATTAGGAAACCAGGCTGCTATAAATCCCTTCCCAGAAATTATATGCTGGCAAAATACCTCACCTCGGCCATGTATGCAGAACACAGACAAACCCTGACCAAATACAAAATAAAGAGATCAGAAAATATAAACAGAAATGTGCTGAGAAGAACTGAACTGGAACCCACAACACGCCAGCCTCTATATGCAGAGCAACAATGGAAAAACAGAAATATTACCATTCTTCATAATGTTGCGTCCGTCAGTCGCAGATGGCTGCGACCGCTCTGCCTTACTTCTTCTTCTCTTCTTTCACTCTCCTTGGGCAAGATGGCTGCCTCCGGTGCCGAGGGTCTCGGCATTTCCAAACTAACATGGGTGTCCCAGTCCACCATGCTCACTCCCGTGGCCTCCTAGGGCGCAAGCACACATCTCCTACACTCAAATACACGTCATGGCGGGAACCTCAGGGGCGGCCCCACCGCATGATGTCAGTACCTCCGGGTATATCAAACCTCCACTTCCGCTACCACCTTGAGTTAGCAAGGACTTCGGTTTAGCTACTCTGACTGCTCTAAGCTGCTCGCTTAGATGCTGCTTTCACTCCAAGGGCCTCGCTCCTGTAGAAGCTCTAGACACCTGCTCATCCAGGGTCTCTCGCTTCCAACTACCCTTCGGGGTCCTCACTAACTAAGACAACCGGTCCTTGAGGGTCTTTCTCTTTCTTCTACATTTCAGGATATCGGACCATCAGGTACTTGCTCCTCAAGGGCCTACCAGTCATTGTATCCTGTACCAAGGACCTTCGGTCCCACCATTCCATCATCAGGAAGACGCTTTAATTCCTGTGAGTACCTCTATAATCAGGTATTCCAACTCCACCCACCAGCCACAGCGTTACCCGCACTGCAGGCTCCCGTCTATCGTGAACATCTGGGTGAGATTATACATCTGAGCCTGTTGAACGTACCGGCACTTCATGGATCAGCACCTTACCTTCCTGCATTCATCATCTATCCACAGAAGTACAATAAAGCCTCTATCCATACTGTGTCTGCTGAGTTCAGCCTATCGCAGTGGTTCCCCATGGGGCTCCTCCCCATGGGCGGAGTCATCTCCACAGTGACCAAGGGTCCACAATCCCACAAACACAACATATAAAAACATCAAATAATAAAATCAAGAAATATAAAACAATCATAATAGAAAAATCACATTAGTAAAAATAATAAATATTCAAACTGTTAATGAATAGAATATCCAAAATTTCCCAAACACCAGTAAAATATTTCAGAACATCTGATGAATAAAAAATCCAATAATTAAAAAATGATCTATTCCCCCCCCCAAATAAAATTTTAATATTTCAAAAGAACAGAATTATCAAATTACACCCATTAAAACAATAAGAATTTAAAAAATCTCCTGCTCTCCATACCTGTGATCTTCTGATTTCCAGTCACCCTGAGATTGTTATGGATCGGGGAGGTTGGGACACCCAAATTTTATCTTCTCTCACACACACAAGCACATTAACACATTCATTCTCTCATACACTCCCTCTCCGTCAGGGCTACATTATGTGTGTGTGTGTGCCTGTGAGAGCCTATATGTGACACAAGGGCTCTCACAGACACACAAACATAAACACAGGTTCTCACACAGACACATTCACAGGCACACAAGCTCTCACACAGACACACACATACACACACACATGCACAAACACACAGGTTCTCAGACACACATGCTCTCAGTCACTCAAACACATGGCCTCCTGTTATCTTCAGACCCTGGTGCAATGAGCCCCACCATGGCCCCATGGGCCTCCTGATGTCTTCAGGCTGTGGTGGGATGAGCTCCACCATGGCCCACTGGCCTTCCTGATTGAGGGGGGAGAGTGGAAGCTGTGCGTGTGTGTGGGCATGTACGCTTATGCAAATGGAGCACAGGCGTCTCTGACGGCCACCGGCAGCTTGTGTGCCAGCGACCTGCAGCCTCTCTCCTCCTTCAGCTGCCAGTGGCCCAATGACCTCTCCTGCAGCCAACAGCTCACTGCCTCCCCCAGGTATGCTGGCCCGAGCAAATGCATGGTATGCTCACCCAGTCGCACCAGGCTTGCTCCCTCCCTGAAAAACTACAGTGTGCCTGAGATTTATTTATTTGATTTAGATTCCGCTTTTCAGGCATTTCAAAAAGGATTGTATTTAGCACTGTAATTATTTCCCTATCACCAGAGAGTTCACAATCAAAGTTTGATTCCTGAAGCAATGGAGAGTAAAATGACTTGCCCAGGGTCACAAGGAGCAGCAGTGGGATTTGTACCTTAGTTTTGTACCTTGGTTTCTCTGTTCATAGCGTGCTGTTCTACTCACTAGCCTACTCCTCCCACCCCTCCTGGATGACCTAAACTACAACTCTCCTGATTGAAAGATAGGATTCTTTTCTTCCTTGGAAAATACCTAGAGCAAGAGCTTTCTTCCAGTTCTAGGGAAAATCTTGCTTCTACTTGTTCTCGACACAAAAACGTATGTGGTAAAGGAAAGCTTCTGCTTTACTTCCTTTTCCTTTGAAAGACAGAAAGAGCTCACAGACCCCCTTGCCTTTATGTTTGCAACAGCCCTGTATGCACAATAGCTCCCTTGCTGTCTGTATGACTCCCTCAACTGCCATGGAACTTTCTGGAATCTCTAGGAATCTCTATATACTGCATCCTCACAAGCACACGCTGACAGGGAAGCTCTTGCAAAGTGAACATACTGCACGACTTACTACCAAAAACATGTCTTTGTAAAGTAGACACATTTATTAGCTGGGAATCTAAAGCGGTCCCTGCTGGAGAAATTGCTTGTCGGTGAAGGCATCTGTGGAATTTATGAGCCGCTTCCTGCCATGCTGGGGACAAACATTTAATTTTGGTCTATGTGGCTGACAGTTGTTCGAAAAGGTCAAGAATATAGACATAAACTGATCCACAGGACGCTAAGAAACTTCCATTTGAAAAAAAGAAAAGAACAATGTCAATTTTCAACTACCAGGCCGGACAGTTTGGATCTGTTATGAAAGCCTGGATTGCCAGAAAAAAACAAAGGAGCAACTTGTTGGAGGATCTTCTCACTGATCGTGGTGTACCTGTGCAGGGGATGGTACAGATTATTTAACACAAGCTGTAATTTGCTTGCAGTGTACCTTCACTATCAGATCTGTATTCATTATGAAATAATTATCAGATTTGTACTTATACATTGTTACTATTAATGATCCCCAGCGACACCAGTCTGAAAGAGCCCAAACTCATTAAATCTCAAAAGATAAGTAGGGTTAGGCCTCACCAGTACCTGGATGAGAAACCAACAAGTGCTTTGGACTGTAGAAAGCCATGGTAAACCTTTGCAGGATTCTGCCAAGAAAAGGTCACTGGGACTGTAATCTCTCAACACTCAGAAACGAGTAGAAAGGAGATAGGAAATAATATGGGTAGCCAGGACATACACTTCTCCCAGCATCTCCCCTTTTACAAATAACAAATACAATAAAAACACTGACAACAGATTGGGATCACATAGGCCACAGCTTTATTTCACATAACACCACCAGAGATGACAAGACCATCTCCTGAAACGGCAGTTCCGCAAAAGGACCTGCTATTCTTCCCAACCCAATTTCCCCTTGCAACTTTTCCAGCACAATATTCGCAAATTTCCATGCTGAAGGGCAATTATCCCCCTCCTTCCCCCATACCAACTGGTCCTGTATAGGGAATTGCAAAACCAAACCTAAACCCGCAAAACAAAAAAGCGCAACATCAGTCCTTGGATAAACTTCCAAGCAAGACAACATCGCATACACCTGCAATGGAGTAGGACCCTGCTCAAAAAACTTACTTTGAAGTTCCCTTTGCTGAGGCTCCCCCAGCAGCTCCATTCCCTGACTGCTTGAGGCACTTTGAGGCCTGATGACCGGCTCTGCAACCAGAGCACATCATCTGGAATTTACAATCTGGGAAGTTTCGCATGGACCGATTGAAGCATCAGCAGATGTCAAGGGGGCTAAACCCAGCTCTACCCACACTGCTTGGCATAGGACTCGCTCGAAAGGGATGCCAAGCTGACACATTAGCAGTCCCAGCCTCGTTACTCATTGCAGATTCATCTGCGTTAGCCACAAACCGACATGAATTTATTTTCTTCCATATGGTTACAAAAATGCTCATCATAATTGAGTTAAGACCACCCCTCATTCTCCCTGTTAGCCACCAAGATAGCATCAGCATAAGCCAACAAAGGCCCATACTGAGTATTATTGTGATGTCATACAACACTAGCTAGGTGGAAAAAAGGAACAAATCCAGTTAAGAATGTTCCGCGCCACCATTTTCTGAGTCCCTCAAAAATCTGCTACTCTATCTTTTTTCCTCTTTTATTTCCTCCTCCCTCTATGACCTTCGAACAACTGAACATTATCAATATATTTCCTCTGGCACATTTTTTTATCATGGACCTAGGTACATCCTCCCAAATTTCTGAGAAGGTGACCAGCACTGGAGCCCCTCTATCTGCCCCTTTTTTTCCAGACCCTACCCCGGCAGCTGATAAAGCACGTGAGGAGCTCAATTAGGAAGAGGAAGAGGAGGACAAGGAATCAGAAGAACTCGACCTATCATGCTTCTTCCTATGCCTAGACTTATCCCGCCTCTTAGTTTTTAAAGAATCACCAGACTTATCTACAACCGTAGGAGATTCGCCCACAACTGCCCCATCCTCGGAAAAATTCTAATCAATAGGAACAGAAACTGATTGAGTCAAATCTGCATCCACCCCAGATTCAATACCAGTTGTCATCTCACCCTGTTGCACAGTGGATGATGCTACTTCCGTCATAGTCTGATTCACATGATGAGTAACATTTGCCACCGCAGACACAGGATCGTTTCACCATTCTTCTTAGAGTGAGGGACCCGGACAAGTGTCAGATTCACACAAAGCTTGAACCTGTGAAGAAACAGAAGCATCTGAAGCAACAGGACCAAATGGCCTCACCAACCCTAGATTCCCAATAGCTACCTGCGAAGGATCACAAAAGAAACCCCAGCCTATAGAGTAGCTGGGGAAAGATCATCACACTCCCTGACCCAAAGAACCAAATGGCACACTATCCTCAAAACCAGATGGCCAATAATAAGGAGAACCACCCCAGCCACCACAACTGGAGAAGACAACCTTCCCTGGAAACCCGACCCCAACCAAGGAACCGCAGGATCCACCCCCAGAAAATACTGGCTCAAACTATCCCAAAATCCCCTCAGAGCCATAAGCTGACCTCCAACCCCCAATTCCCAGTCTGTAAAAAACCCTGCCCTAGGAAATACGGCCTTACCATCCCACCTCATGGCCTTAGCATCAGGATGCAAGGACGCCATGGCACTGCAAACCCTACTCTGGTCGCACGCTTCCTGTCCCCACTTGTCCCGCTTCAGCTGCTCGACTCTCACAACACACAGAAGCATGACCTTCAACAGAAGCAGGTAAAGGAACACCCAGCAGGACAGCTGGAGTTAGCCCAGACTGACCAGTGGTAGAGGCAGCAGCCTCAGGATGCCATGACTTGCCTGCCGTGCCTCTAATCCCCGCTTGAACAGCCCCTCCCGCACACAGAGGAAAAAGAATAGGAACAATTAGAGGCTGCACTCCATCCAGGACTGCGGCCTTATCCCCAGAGGCAAAAGTGAGAGGCCCACGATTGCATGTGCGAGAACGTGTGCCCCATCCTCCCAAGATGCCCTGGGAAGCGGTGCCCTCCCCAGACGACCATGCCGACAGAAGCAATTCCCCAACGCCAGCCACAGGAGAAAACATGCCTCCTGGCACACTCACCAATGGGAGCTCCGATGCAGTTACAGGCCCCAACAGGCCGCTTCCGCTCCTACCAGCCATCATTATCATAGGCCCAACATCACTGCTTGCTTCACCGAACTCCGCCTCAGCCGTTGCCACTTACTCTAACTCTTTGTCAGTCACCAGGTGAGGAGCACATCTGACCGTCATGCACCAGCAACCAACCAGATGCGGTAAACTGGAAAACACCACTGACAGCACAACCAGATGACTATGGCAAATGCAGTGGCACGACTCCAACCAACGCCAGCAGGCCAGTAATGCTTACCCTGCCGCATCTAACCCCCAGCTCACACAACTCCACCCCTTACCCTGCATGCTCCACGTCCCAAGAGAAAACCAGCTCCCTAATCCCAAGTGGTTTGAATTTAAACCACAACTGCCCTAAACTTGACAGACTGGAGGATCCTGTCCAACCATCACCCCCCCCACCCCCCCCCCCACCACCCCCACAAAGTGAGCCTGGCACCCACATTACTACAGGCAGGCAGGTACTAGACCTGCCTGTCCATCCAAAAAAACATGCAATCAATACTTTGCCTCATGTTCCTCCTTATCTACCATACTGTGCCTGTATGAATTGTTATTTAATGAATCCTTTTATTGACACATCTATGTTTACCTGGTACAGTGCTGCATACACATGAACAGTTTAGTACCCGTTTAATAGAGAAAATAATCAGCATTGGAATATATGACAGTGACCTTAAGTAGTAGACTGGTGATAGTGTCGTGAAAACCCTGTACAGCATCTACAAAGATTAGCAATTTCTGCATGCAGTTGCTCATCAAGGCTGGGTGGCTTTTTGTGAGATTAAAGTAGATGTAACTTGCTGCAGACCTCGGAGGGCGCAGGATAGAAATCTATTAAACTATAAACTAAATTATAGCATACAGTCTAAGGAACACTCCTCCACCTCCCTGGAAATAGATGAGTTCAGGTGGCAGCAAATGCAAATACAGTAAAACTTAGCTTATTAGCAATTAAATGGTTTATTTTTTTTCCCAAAAACTAAAACAGCTTTCCAGCTCCTGCTGTGTGCATCTGCCTAATTTGTGCCATCATTTTGCATTTTTCCAACCCTCCTTTCCAGCTGTCGTCCCTTTCTGACTTGTGTCGTCTCATTTCTTTTATTCTGTTTCTTCTATTTCTCTCTTCTTATGTGTCACCCATGCCTCCTGCACTCTTTCTGAATCTGTTAACATTTTTGGAACTTGAAAACTCATTACTTTAACTGAGTCTTCAGTAAAATTAGCTCCAAACAAATGTGTGACAATCTTTAGCAGGGATTTACTGCTTTTTCTTTCTTTCTTTCCTACTGTAGTCCGCAGCTGGGGTATATAACGTAAAAACCAGGTGCCAAGAGGTTAGGATCCTATGCACCCAGCGGGTAGGTTCTAAAATAAAACAGTGAACATGCAGATGGTGTAGTGCTGGGGTAGGAAACTCTTGTCCTGGAGTACCGCAAACAGGTCTGGTTTTCAGGAAATATTATGCATAATAAATATGCATGAGGTATATTTGCATGCACTGCCTCTGTTGTATTCCTATATATATCTCATGCAGATTCGTTGTAAATGTCCTGAAAACTAGGCCTCTTTGTGGCCCTCCAGGACCAGAGTTTTCTACCATTGATGTAGTGGACCAGGCTCAGAGGTGAAGGCAATGGAATGGGGTGAGCCACCGGAGCCAGGATTCTACCAAATAATAATAAAAAAAAGAAGTAAGGGGGACCTGTGGCTCCATTTTCACCCTTCCCCCTCAGAGTTCCTAACCAGTCTTGTCGGGCCATGCACACCCTAGCCCACATCCCCACCTAAATGTTCAAATAGTTCCCTGGTTCTCTTGAAAAACAAAAATCAGTTTCCCATCCCAGACCCTGACCCCACATATCCATTGTCCTTAGCTGCCTCCTCCCCCCCCACCCCCCCCACACACACACTGCCCGGAATCAGTCCCATCCCCCCACCACTTAAAAATCCCTGCCAGGAGCGAAGTACATACTTACCCGCTCTCAGTGCTTCTCCAGCTCAGCTTGCAGAAGCTTATGCTCATCCCAAAAAGAGAACAGCATAAACCAGGGGGAAGTCCCCCAAAATGCAAATCCCTAATAGCTGGAAAATAGGGATTAAAATTAGTAGCAAAGGCAAAGCCGGGCTACATAATTATTAGCCAGATAGGCTTGGGGAACATCTCCTCTTACTGCTGTAAATGGGGAGTGAAAAACAGGGAATGGATCCCTCATTAGCATCTGTTGGGTACATCTTCCAAGCGACCTGGATTGACCACTATCAGAACCATCATGCTAGGCTTTATGGACTCTTTGTCTGCTTCAGTATGGCGCTTATTATGTTTTTGTTTGCTGTTCCAGCTCTTCAAGGACGTTTTCCCTTGATTTTTAAATTCTATTGCTGCTGCTTCTTATCTAACATTAACTATTATGAAATGATTTGTTGTAATTCTGTCTGGACCTGGATTTCTGATAGACTGAAGTGCATGTGGTGTGCTCTGAATGCACTTGTACATCATGTTATGCTTTGGAAAGGCATCTGAGAGTTGCACTCAGGGGTGCACCGTTGTCTTGGGGCCGAGGTGGAACACCTCCTGAAAGGGAGCAGGAGGTAGCTGCCCCCAGGGGGCGGAGTACTGGAGGAGACAGAAGCTAGGAAGAGCTTCACCACTGGAAGCCTGAGGTCACCCTGGGAGGAGCCCATAGGGACCCGGGCCACTTGGACTTAGGTGGGCCTCACAGGGTCTCCTAAGAGAGTGAATGTCCAGTGTGCACACGAAGACAGGAGTAGTGCGATCGGATTCAAAGGTGGCTGCTGGTTGGAACAGGGAAAACCAGAACAGTGTTGGTGATGACAAGGCAAAGAACAGAGCCAGAATCTGGAGACGAGGTCAGGCAAGCAAAGGTCACTGTTCAGAGGTCAGTCTGAGGAGTGGTCAGCAAAGCAGAGGTCAGGTACCGGAGGTCAGTCGAAGTCAAGGGCAGGCTGAGATCTTGAGGCAGGCAGACAGGCAGGTCAGGAACAGGCTGTGGTCTTTGAGGCAGGTGGCAGGCAGGCAGGCATGTCAGGAATAGGCTGAGGTCAGTACCAGTAAGACAGTCCGAGGGTACTACCTGGGTAGACAGACAGATGAACACAGGAACAAGTAGGTTATAGGAACTAGGATGCAGGAACGAATCAGGAACAGAACTGGAACAGAAGGATCCTGGTATGAAACTAGGAACAAGTACAAGTGCAGAAGCAATCTCAGAATAAACCAACCCGATTGACAAGGCAAGGAAGCAGAGACAGGAACTTCCTTACATCGGGGGATCAATCAGGGTGTGCCGCAGAACTAGGACCCGCCCTTGGCCCTACATGAGTCCGGGCAGTCCGCTTGCGCGCATATGGGTGTGGCCAGCATGGCCGAGGACGCCGAACCTCGGCGTGAGGCACGACGCACAGTGGAAGGCCCGTCGACCGCTGCCGCAGGATACCGGGGCCTAGCTGGATTGGCAACTACCACGAGGGAGGTCGTCCCGGGAACAATGAAGGTGAGCAGGCCCGCGCGCGGGACGGCTGCTGGCGGAGCGCATAACAGTACCCCCCTTCTAGGCCTCCCCCTACATGGCTGTGGTTTCTCAGGGGCAGTTTATGGAAGGTCCTCAGGAGATCCTTATCAAGGTTGTTTTGGGAGGGTTCCCATGAATTCTCCTCGACCCCATGTCCCTCCCAAGCTAAGAGGTATTCCCACTTGCCTCGGCGTCGCTGGACGTCAAGGACCTTTCTTACCTGGAGAGAAGTGTCAGGTTCTGCAGGGATACATGGAGCAGGAGGGCTTTTGCTTGAGGGCCAGGAGAGGACCAACAGATTTAACAGGGACACATGAAATGTGTTGTGGATACCCAATGAACGAGGTAGCTGGAGTTGATAAGAAACAGCTCCCACTCTTTGGATCACAGGAAATGGTCCGATGTATTTCAGAGATAGATGGTGAGAGGGAAGTCTCAGTCGGATGTGTTAAGCACTCAGCTACACTTTCTGGCCAGGTTGAAAGAGTGGAGCGGGTTGTCTATGAAGATCACAAGTGCGCTTGACGCATTCAGCAGCTCGTGAAAGTCGCCTTTTTACTCGGGTCCACACTTGGCGAATGGTTTGAGCCGCTGGAGATGGAACCGTCAGAGGAACAGGAAGAGGCAGTCGGGGCTGCCATCCAAAGACTAATGCAAATAGAGATGTGTCGGTGGCTGCCGCGACATGAGTATTGTGCGACAGCTCAGCCCAGGGGAGAAGATCTGACCAATTGTTTTGCTGGTCATTTATATAAGAGCATAGAAATGTCTTCAAGGTTCGATTGATCCTTTCAGCCTGCCCATTGGCCTGGGGATGGTGGGCCGATGTATAACTCAGAGAAATGTCCAACTTTTGATACAAGGAACGCCAATACTTGGCGGCAAACTGTGGTCCCTGATCGAATACAATCTCCTTGGGGAGTCCGTGGAGGTGAAAGATATTCTTCAGGAAGAGCTTCGCAAGTTCTGGGGCTGAAGGAAGACCCGGCAAAGGGATAAAAATGACCCATTTTCGAGAAGCGGTCGATGACGACTCAAATCACCGTGTTATTCTGGGAAGGAGGTAGATCAGTATTAAAGTCCGTCGAAATACTGGACCAAGGTTTGGTAGGTGCTGGAAGAGGCTGGAGCAAGCCCCACGGCTTCCCTGTTGGTGGCTTTTGCTGGGCACAAATGGGACATGAGTCCACATAGTTTTGTGAATCTTGCACTATCGTAGGCCACCAATAGTGCCTTTCTAGCATTTCCAGAGTCCTGGCACGACCAGGGTGGCCTGCCAGTTTAGTCGTGAGCCCAGTTTAAGACACGTTCACATAGCCATCAGGGAACGACAGTATTCACAACTGGGACTGTGGTAGCTAGCTTGTTTCAATTGCTTCTCCAAATCCAAAATATCTTTATGTAAGATTTTATTACATGAGCTGACATAGATTATGTCTCCCTGTAGCACAGCTTTACCTGTTACCCAGGCTAATTGGGGTGTAGAGACGTGTTGTTGGTTATATGTTAATCGGACCATTTGTCTTGTAGGTATTTTTGAAATTTAATATCATCCTTAAGATGATTGGGAAATCTCCAAATATGGATGGTGTCAGTGTCGAATCTAAAATGTATAAGGATGAAAACTGGGGTATGACTGGAGATTACTTGTGGCTCAATGGTCAATTTAACAGTATCAGGGAAGGCATTGAATGAGATGCAGGAGAGGGACAGGTGTGATCTTGAGATATGTGTATAGTCCTTTTCCTCTGGGTGAAGGGATCTCCAAATCTCTATGATTCCTACTTGGTGGTACAAAAACCCTATACCTTTCTCCTTTCCACCTCCTCTACGAGGTAGGGGAGGGCTCTTATCTATACTAGGGTCATGCACACAGTTGAAATCCCCTAATAAGAAAAGGGTGCCATACAGATTGCTAAGGAGGAGATTATGCAATTTGACAAAGAAAGCATGTGAATAATCATTGGGAACATACACATTGCAAATCATAACCGGGGACCCACTCCACTCCCTTGTAAGGATAATGAACTGGCCTTCAGGGTCTAAGAGACTTTGGACCATCTAAAAATTGATTGATTTGTTGATAAGAATAGCATCTCCTGCTTTTTTGCCCTTTGCTGCGGAGTATATGCAGGAGCCCACCCATTCTCATTGTAGTTTCTCGCTTTCATTGGATAAGAGTATGTTTCTTGCAGGCCAGCTATGGTTGCTTGAAGGTGTTTAAGATGGGATAGAACTTTTTTGTGTTTTATGGGGGAAACCCAGGCCGTTCACGTTCTAGGAAACTAGCTTATTCATTTCTCTCAGAGAAGAAGTGAACTTTGAATGAGAGCCAGTATATTCCAAAAGAGGGGAATGGAGAGGCCCCCAAATCAGCCTCAACAATTTTGGCATCTAAAACAGGTACATTCCAAAAGCAATGGAACATGATCAGATTTAAGGTAATTAAGTGTGTGCCATATTTATCCATGCAAACAAAAATATATATATACATGTGCAAATTTGTATATAAAAGTAAAGGCTGAAGTAGAAGCACTAACAAAACCTTTCCCAGTCCCCCCTTCCCGTACCCCAAACCCACAACTCCCACAACTCCCACAACTCCCACTAGATCCCGCATCCCTAGTCCAGAAAAAATCCCTCGTCCATCGAGGGAGTGGAGCCATGTATCTATGTGTACGAGTGCCTTACTCCTCTCCACGCTATCATGATTTGCTCAAAATTCTCGCATCCCAGGTGAAAATCAGGACTACCGTCATTTTGGGGTCTGTGTTGCATGAAGGGAGTGGCTTAGCTACAGGTAGGAATGGTCAGCTTTTAAATTGGACTGAGTTAACCGGTGGCTTTCCAGTAAAGAGGGAAAGGCACTAAGCCACAGTCAATCACATCTGGGGGACTAACAACGTCCAGTAAGACCGTGACATCCTGACCCCAGAAAAGGCAGTTTGAGGCTGTTGATGTTAGTGCGGTAATCGTATATCCCATGAGGATGGGATACCCTTGCAGTCTTAGAGTTCAAAAGGGTCATTACCTCTAAGAGGTGAAAGTGAAATTGACTTGTATAAGTGAGGTCTGCATTAGATGACTAGTGTATATATTCACTCAGATAGTGTTCTTGCCTGATTGCTCTCGCCTTCTCTGTTGCTTCTAATGACATGGTTGATGGCTAGAACCGAGGCTAGGTAGTTAGACTTACAGGAAAATTAGCTTTAGGCTTGACCTCTGGGGTTCAAGTTTACTCAGGGGGTCAACGCCATTTGATAAGTGGATCGGTCCTGACGAGTCTCCAAGCTAAGATTTGAGCAGGGAATGATAGACAGTACCTGGGGAGCGGTGATTTTTTAAAATTAACTTCAGGCAGCCGCGTGGTAAGTATCAATCTTCGCATCCCAGATGGTGTAACCCCATCTAGAGAAAGCTACCATTCGCTCAGCAATAGTGTGGGGAAGAAAACGACATACTGATATCCCATAGGACAGGAAACAGCAGCATTATCAATTAAGAAATCCTGGATAAGTCCCTGCATGGCAGAACCCCCCAGGCCATTAAATCAATCCTGCAGTCCATCTAGGAAAACTTGTGCTTTAGCCAGGTTTTCATAAAATAGGATCGCTCATTGTGCCAGATCCACAGCTTGGCCGGGTATTGTAGGGAAAATTTAATTTGTTTTTGCTGCAGTGAGGAGCAGATCTGTGAAAAACCTTTGCACGCCTCAGACACCTGGTTTGAGAAATCTTGAACGATTCGAATGTGATGGGTATCATATGAAAGCTCTTGTTTTTTCTGTGATGCCTGCCAAATCACAAACTTGTGCTGAAAGTTTAAGATCTTTGCTATAATGAGGCAAGTCCTCTGGAGGTTTTCTTTTTTGCCCCTAGCCTATGGGCACATTCTACAATGAGCTTCCCTTCTAATTCGGGTAAGTCCAGGGCCATGGGCAACCATGTTTCTAGTAGCTGCCCCAGGGATCGTTCATCCACGGTCTCTGGGAAGCCAAGAAAGTGAAGGTTAGAGCGACAAGCTCTATTTTTAAAGTCATCTAGTTTTCGCCCGAATTCAGCGATCTTTTTTTTACTGAGCCGCCATTTTGACGGTGTGCACAAGAGAATCGCCTTCTAGGATGCTAATGCAGCCCTCCACCTGATCGAGATAAGGGGAGATTTCAGCAACTGCAGTCTGGGCCTCGGTGAATTGGGCAGTGATCCCTGCTAATTTCTCATCTAGCGCCGCCTGGACCCATTCTTTTATGTCATTAATGGTCACCATAGCAGCCAGATTATCGCTGGCAGAACCATTCCCAGGCGCCATTTTGGGATCAGGGTCTAGAGGCTTGTCTTTGTCTTTTTTACCTCCCTTTGCAGATATTGTAGGAGAGGTTCTCTGCATATAGTGCACAATGGACATATGCTCTCTGTAGGCTTGATAAAGAGAGAGCTAGAAATTGCGGGGTTGGCGAGGATTGACACTCGGAGCCTAGGCAAAACCCTCCTGCCCGGATCACCACATCTCGTGACTCCTCCGCCTTTTACTTTTAATAGCAAACATTCTGAGCACTCTGGTTGTCTAATTAGGAGTTAAAAAAACAAAACAGAATTTAAGAAAAAAACTTAATTCCCCTCCACCATTCCTCCCTTCCCTAGACTGCTGTAGTGTACTATTCTCTGGTGGGCAAAACTATATAAGTCGTAAACCAATCAACCAAGTTTCTGTAATATAGCAAACATTAAGGCCATTATCAGAAAACAAGATATAAATCAATATAATTTTAGAATTAGCTGACCTTTCTTTCAATAAGGTTATTTTGCTCTGGAAGCCTGTTGTTGATCAATAGTAGCAGGAAGTACAACAGAGGAAGATAAATATTTCTCTGGGCATTTTTCTTTGACATATTGACGATAATGAGGCACGGATTTACATTGACCGATAATTACCCTAATCAATTAGTTGATAGCATTCTCCTTCTTTATATCATCAGCCAAACTCACATTCAGATTATACAAGATAAAACCTCTATTAGAGATAGTGCTAATGGACAACCCAAGACCATAAAACCATGGAAACAGCAAACTAAATAAATAAAAATATAATAACAATGTTTCTGTAGTAAAACTAGTTCAGCTAGTACAAATTATAAAACCAATAACCTAAAAAGCTAATTAAACAGTCTAGGAGAAATGCAGATAATTGCACAAAATAAAGGCAAAAAATTCCAGTTAAGCAAATGACATAAAACATTACACAAAACACAAAGTGCAAGAGAACTCTGTTAGTTGCAGTTGATTAAGCTCAGATCAAAAGATCTATTAATTACCATTAGCTCAAAAAGTAAAAGTTAAAAGTTAGCAGCCTAAAGAGGGTCTCTCAAAGGAGCATTTTTGATAGGCGGGTGCCATGGTCTCACCCCTTTAGAGATGACCTATCCCCGGGACAAATCCCCAGGTAGCTGTGAATTAAGGCTCATTGTACCAGAGCCCAGTGAAGGCTGGTTCTGATTGAGCAAGAACTCCAAACGAGCCAGAGGAAATGCTGGATCTTCACGCCTTCTCTTCCCACTGAGGTTGCCAGTAGGGCTGAAGCTTTGCCACCGCAGGAGGCAGGCCTGGTGCTGCAGAAGAAGGACCGGAGCTGCTGAAGGTGACAAATGCAGCCAAAGGAGCGTATCCCAAGTGGGAGGGAGGACATACAATCTGTGCTCCAGAGCCTGCCATAGGAGTAGTGTGCCTGCTTAGTTTGGGGAGGGGGGAGGCAAGGAGTAGAGAAGTCATATGAAAGGAGGGAAGAGGGGGCCCAATTCAGTACTAGCAAATGGAGCATGTTGGGGGTATGTCCTCTTTACTTCTCCATAAACTATGTCTTTCAATTTCTTACATTTCTGGGTATTCACTTTCTCTTGTCACCTCTGCTGATGATGCGGGAGAGGGGAGCAGTGGGGAGGGGCTTTGCTGCCATGGGTTACAAGAGGCAGATTGGTGCTGAAGAAAAGTGGCTGGGGCCATTGAAGAGGGCAAATGTAGATGAAGAATCAGTCCTAGAATGTACCCCAAACGGGAGAGAGGTAAAACTAGGTGTTGGCAACAGGGAAAGATCTACCCTTTGGGATCTTCCTGGTACTTCCAAGTGACCTGGATTGGTTGCTGTCAGAGTTAGGATGCTGGACTCAGTAAGCAACTGAGCTTACCCAGCATAGCTCATCTTATGTTATTATTATAGGAATTCTCTCTTAGGTGTATCCGGCATTTACATTCTTTATTCTTGCTTCTAGTGTAAGTGGATGGGAAGAGATGATACCTATTGGAGGAATTGTTGTTCGTAATTCCTTCTCTCCTGCTTTACACTTGCTGCCTGCTAATTTGCTGTAAGTCATCCTGAATGATTCTCTTTTATTATTTTTACCCTTACTCAGATATGCTGATGCTCCTCATTTGGGAGCAGAAGGAGGGGAAAGGCTCTTGGAGGCATAAGAAGATCCCTTAATCGTGATTGACCCATAGGAAACCCAGCACCCAGCTTCCTGGTCTCCTCCGGGAAGGAGGGAAATGTTATTTTATGAACTTTGTTTCTTGGCCTGGCCCAGTAACTCAGTGATAAAGTTGTGCACTATCATGCAGAAGACCTGGTTTTGATTTATAAGGTCAGGCTTCTGCTCCCTAGAAATACTGCAGAACCATCAAACAATAAAATCAAGAAATATAAAACTTCATAATAGAAAAACCAAACTCATATAAAGAATAACATATTTTAAAATAGCTGACAATAAGAATATCTAATAATTAAAATATAAAATTTTAGAAATATTCCCAATCAGCAATAAAATATTTCAAAACAGCAGACATATCAAATAGCACCCACTAATTAAAACAAATAAGGATAAGAAAAATCTCCTGCTCTCCATACCTGGGAACTTTTGGTTTCAGTCACCCTGAGATTGTTGTGGATTAATGGGGGGAAGAGCGAGCACACAAATGTTCTCCTCTCTCACATACACACACTCACTCACTCACATATGCTGATACACACACACACATGCTCTCTCTCACACACATATGATCTCTCTCCCTGGAATGTGCAGGCAGGTAGCAGCAGCCTCCTCTGTGGGCCCAGGAAGCATCTTGCACACACAGATGCTCTCCCTCTCTTTCTCTCTCTTACACATATACACATACTCTTTCACACGCTCACTTATATACACACACATGCCCTCTCTCTCCCCAAAATATGTAGGCAGAAAACATCCTCCTCTTACACACAAGCTTTGTCTCTTTCTCTCACTCAGTGCTTCTATCCATGTTCTCACAGACACATGCTCTCTCTCTCTCTACTCCCCCATCCCCATCCCCCACCCCCCCAGAATATGCAGGTTGCAGGCAGCAATAACCTCCTCTCTTGGGCCTGCAGGCAGTAGCAGCAATCTTTAATATCTTTGGCTCTGAAGGCAGCAGCCGCCTCTTTTCTTCGCCTGCAAGGACCCTGAAGACATGGTAGCCTCCTCTCTTTGGCAGTGGGGGCCCTGCAGATGCAGCAGCCTCCTTTCTGCAGTCTGTATAGAGTAGGGACCCGGCGGTGCACAAACAGCAGGGGATTGAAGAAAAAGCTCAGTGTGGCTATGGCTGAAACTCGGGGCACTGAACTTTGGATTTGAGGCACCTCTCTGTGGAGCAAGAAGCCCAAACAAGCAGGAGGAAACTGCTGCATCAAATTTTTTTTAAAATAAAGATTGTTCTTTTTTTCTATGTTTGATATCAATTTTTTATATTATTTAGGTGTGTGAATAGTAGAGATGTGCTTCGTTTTTAGGAATCGGATCGGGCTTCGGTCGACCGATTCGTTTAAAAGTTTAGTTTTTCGCGTGTGATTTGGTTTTTTTTACGAACAGAGTTAGTGCGCACTAACGGGGTTAGTGCGCCCAAAGTTCCCGTTAGTGCGCACTAACTAATGCTAGTGCGCACTACCAAAAATTGCAACTTTTAAGTAAAACGTATCAATTTTTAAGGAGTTCGTTAGCTAAATGTACGGTTCTGGGCTCCCACTGGTTCGCACCACCTGGAAAACAGCAAATGGGAATGTAGAATCAGTATTTTAACTCATCCGTAGTTAGTGCGCACTACCGCTGGATAGTGCGCACTACCGCTGGTTAGTGCGCACAAACGCGGATTAGTGCGCGCTCTCTTGAGCATGCTCTGTGAGGTCCCCAGAGGCCATTTTGCTGCACGCACTAATAATTATTTTCTTACTACATGCTGTCTGACAGAGGAGAGCAGCAGCAGACTGCAGTGCCATTCAGGATTGGAATCAGAAGCTGAGTGCTTGAGCTGTAGTGTGCAGTATCATCAACAACTTTACCAGTGTAAGTGTATAATATAATAAATATATAAGATTTTGTTTTAGTTTTTATACAGTATTACTTTACTATTAGTTAGTTGGTTAAGTTAAATAGTTAATGCACTTTTTTTTCGGTGAAATAGCATAAAATAATATAAAAATAATATTAAATGAAGTTACTTACATTAGGGGAAATTAAAAGTTTAACACACAAAAGTACTTCATTTAATTTTATGCTAATTTAGTGAAAAAAAAGTTTAACAGAGATTGTCAGTGTCACACAGACAGCTCCCTCCCTGCCTGCATTACGTAGTGAGAGGCTGGCTGGCTTCACAGACAGGGGGGGGGGAGCTCAGCTGCCTGACCCTCACTCCTCCCCTCCCCCCATGTCCCTGCCACTGAACTGAATAGCGTACTGTCTGTCACTGTGAGGGTGAGGGCCGAGACAGCTCCCTCCCTGCCTGCATTACGTAGTGAGAGGCTGGCTGGCTTCACAGACAGGGGGGGGGGGGAGCTCAGCTGCCTGACCCTCACTCCTCCCCTCCCCCCATGTCCCTGCCACTGAACTGAATAGCGTACTGTCACTGTGAGGGTGAGGGCTGAGACAGCTCCCTCCCTGCCTGCATTACGTAGTGAGAGGCTGGCTGGCTTCACAGACAGGGGGGGGAGCTCAGCTGCCTGACCCTCACTCCTCCCCTCCCCCCATGTCCCTGCCACTGAACTGAATAGCGTACTGTCACTGTGAGGGTGAGGGCTGAGACAGCTCCCTCCCTGCCTGCATTACGTAGTGAGAGGCTGGCTGGCTTCACAGACAGGGGGGGGGAGCTCAGCTGCCTGACCCTCACTCCTCCCCTCCCCCCATGTCCCTGCCACTGAACTGAATAGCGTACTGTCTGTCACTGTGAGGGTGAGGGCTGAGACAGCTCCCTCCCTGCCTGCATTACGTAGTGAGAGGCTGGCTGGCTTCACAGACAGGGGGGGGGAGCTCAGCTGCCTGACCCTCACTCCTCCCCTCCCCCCATGTCCCTGCCACTGAACTGAATAGCGTACTGTCTGTCACTGTGAGGGTGAGGGCCGAGAAAGCTCCCTCCCTGCCTGCATTACGTAGTGAGAGGCTGGCTGGCTTCACAGACAGGGGGGGGGGAGCTCAGCTGCCTGACCCTCACTCCTCCCCTCCTCCCATGTCCCTGCCACTGAACTGAATAGCGTACTGTCACTGTGAGGGTGAGGGCTGAGACAGCTCCCTCCCTGCCTGCATTACGTAGTGAGAGGCTGGCTGGCTTCACAGACAGGGGGGGGGGAGCTCAGCTGCCTGACCCTCACTCCTCCCCTCCCCCCATGTCCCTGCCACTGAACTGAATAGCGTACTGTCACTGTGAGGGTGAGGGCTGAGACAGCTCCCTCCCTGCCTGCATTACGTAGTGAGAGGCTGGCTGGCTTCACAGACAGGGGGGGGGGGGGAGCTCAGCTGCCTGACCCTCACTCCTCCCCTCCCCCCATGTCCCTGCCACTGAACTGAATAGTGTACTGTCACTGTGAGGGTGAGGGCTGAGACAGCTCCCTCCCTGCCTGCATTACGTAGTGAGAGGCTGGCTGGCTTCACAGACAGGGGGGGGGGAGCTCAGCTGCCTGACCCTCACTCCTCCCCTCCCCCCATGTCCCTGCCACTGAACTGAATAGTGTACTGTCACTGTGAGGGTGAGGGCTGAGGGCTGGCTTCACAGACAGGGGGGAGCTGCCTAGCCCCTCCCTGCATTAGTGTGTGAGCTTCTGAACAAACAGCTGTCCTATAGCACATACTTTTTTTCATCTTCTTTTTTATTTTCTCATGGTAGGATGGAACGTGAAAGGGAGTCCGGTGAGGACAGGGGGAGGGAGTCTGACTCCTCCCCACCGTCCTCCTCCAAGGTGGCAGCAAGGTCCAGGAAGCCCCGCTTTACCCAGGGCGACGTGGACCTCCTGGCCCGGCTCATGCTCCTGGATGAGAGGAACCTGTACACCCCCTCAGGCAGCAGGCCTAACCTGCAAAGGGAGACTGCTGCCTGGGCCTCTCTCCAGGAGGAGTTTTGCCGGCGGGCCTCCTACCCTCGTGAGGTGGAAGACCTCAAAAAGAAAGGTGAGAAATAATAATGTTGATCATATTATTCAATTATAAATTATGTATATTATTTTGTCATTGAAAATTAAATAGAGTATGATAGTAATACTAGCTACAGTAGCAGCTACTAGTAGCATACAGTGAGTTATATAATTATAATGTAATAATTAACTACTATAAGTAATAAAAGTTATAATGTTAAGTAAATATATTTTAAAAAAACAGAAATACTAGTAGCTAGCTACTAGCTAGCTAGCTACTAGTGTACCACCCTTACCCTATACTATACTAGTATTAATACTTAATAACTAGACTACAAAGGAA
The DNA here is from genome assembly GCF_901001135.1 of Rhinatrema bivittatum. Lineage (NCBI taxonomy): Eukaryota > Metazoa > Chordata > Amphibia > Gymnophiona > Rhinatrematidae > Rhinatrema > Rhinatrema bivittatum. The sequence goes on along the minus strand of NC_042616.1, from coordinate 405,907,936 downwards.
ATAAAATTATCTGTGGTATATTATTGATATTTATATTTATCTTTTTGAAATGGTGGTATTTGGGATTTTTTTGAAAGCCACATTGAAATATAAATAAAATAGTATTTATGTATAACTAACTTTTGTATGTTGCATAAAAAATAATCTAGTAGGTCAAGGCAAAACATGGGCATGTTGTAAAAATTAATCAATGTTATTCTTTTTCCTGTATATTCCTCTAATTTTCAGGTCGCCATCTGCGATTGCACGAGGGTAGGTGGCTCGAGGAGCTCCGCCGAACCTTGCCCCGTTCCGTGCCTGGTAAGTTGTTTTCAGAATACTACACAAGAACAACACACATTACACAACTATTCAATTAATTGTAATGGAATTTGTGTTAAAAATGTTTCTTTACTATAACAGTGAATGAATCATTGTGTCTGATCTCATTCTTGTTTTTAAAATTCTAACTGTTGTTCTCTGAATTTTGATTTGTCTTGTACAGAACAACACCCAGGTAGGGACGAGGCGGGGCTTCCTGGGCCTAGTGGGAGGCAGAGCTGTCACCAGAGGAGGACGGAGGCAGCAACAACAAGTGGTCTAGGTAGGAAATAATATATCTTGGCACAGCCAGTACAGTAGTATATATTATCTGAGGCTGAAAAACAAAATCTTTTTTTTTTATATCAGTCAGTTATAGTGGCTGGGGATTGGGAATGGGGGGATGTGTGTATTTATTTATTTGTATATATTAAATGACACTGAGTGGCTATGATAGTAAACTAAAGAATTGAAGGTGAAAAAAAAGAAGAGGTTTGTAGTGTATCTCCTACCATCATATTCTGTGTAACCTGAGATTGACTATTATTTCTCCTTCCAATCCTTCAAATTATGTATTCTCTTTAATCTATGTTGATAGATTTGATATCCCTCCACTCTCCCCCTCACTCCTTCTCCCCTGCAATGGACTCCTCATTTTTCTATAATCCTCAAGGTCAATAAACTAAATAAGGGGTAGATTATTTTATAAACTTGCTCACACGCATCCAGTAGTATTTGCTTTTTTATTTGTCATATCTGACTATGTAATGTATGTATAATGTATAGTTCTGTGTCTCATGTTGAATTATTATTTATTTTAATTTCTTTATAGGACCAGAAAAAGCTGCCAGGAGCCAGCGGCCCACCACTGCCACCAGCACCACCACCAGCACCACCACCAGCGCCAGCGCCAGTGCCAGCACCAGCACCAGCACTGCCGTACTTCCTGCAGGATCTCCTCCAACATGTAAGTGCTGCTGTGCACAATATTCAAAGTTGGAGGAGATCCTGCAGGAAGTACGGCAGTTCAAGGCGAAATATGATGCCGACTTCATGATGTTGCAGCAGAGGGTCGGAGAGGTGCAGGCCAGTGTGAGCAATGTGGAGAGGAGGTTGTTAGCCCTGGAGGAGGCCCCTCAGGAGCAGAGGGAAATGGCTTCTCCTCCTCATGAGATGCCTCATGAGGAGGAGGTGCCAGTTCCCTCTGCTTCAGAGGAGGTTTCTCCAGTGGCGACACCCTCCTCTCCACATGAGCCTGACCCTGCTGCAACATCATGAAGTCAAGGCATCATATTTCGCCTTGACCTGGGCTGCTGGCCTGGGTTTTTTTTTTTGTTTTGTTTTTTTTTTTAAATGTGTGTACTGTGGTGGTGGTGTGAAATATAAATGTTAAAATAAATTTGTTTATATTGTAAATGTTTGCTTGTTCTTTTTTATATATTATTTTATTAGTCATTTAACTAATAATTATTATTCCAAAATAATATAGTATGGTACTACTAAATTACAAAGAGCAGACATGTACGGATGTATGTCTATTATAATCCAACACATTTCATTGTTTTAGTAGTAGTAACTAAGTTAGTCATACACTTCCATACAACATTCAGTCTGGCTGAATTAGCACAAGTTGTATACTTGTGAGCAGTAGCGCCAACGTCAAGGCTTCAACCGTGGCTACTGACCATTCACACATCTTTCAACCTGGCCAGTACAATATTGTGCACTGTGTGCAGTGTGTGCAGCACTCAAGCTACTGCAATGACTCACACGTCAATGCCAAAAATTGCTCCATGACCAAGACAGCCATTTGAAGCAAAAAATGTAATGCTTGTGATACTAAAGTAGGAGTAAGGACTAGGAGAAAGCAGACTCATGAACAAAAAATCCTTCAGAAATGTACAACTTCTGGGTGCTCAGTTTTCTCTTTTTATTACACTCAAGGGTGTCTGTATATATTTGGTTAATCAATATATTGTTACAGTAGTGGATATAACAGACAGTAACAGTTTATATCCAACTAGTAGCTAGTAGTAGTAGCAGCTACTAGTTGGATATAAACTGGATATCCAAGTAGTAGCTAGTACTTGGATATCCAGTAGCTAGTAGCTAGCTACTACTAGTACAGCCACTAGCTACTTAGTTAGAGTATCAACCTCTCTGTGCACTGTAAGTGCAATTTAATATTGTATTGGCCTGAAATTCTTTCATACTTCATTCACACAATCATGCTGTCGGAGATGGACGCTGAGGCAGAAGAACCCAGCGAGGACTTGCCTGCCTCAGAGGTGGACATTGGGGGAAAGGAGCCTGGGAGTGAGAAGCCTGTGTTGGAGACGCAGCAGGACAGAGTGTTCATGTCTTGTGACTCCCAGACTGGCTTCTCCTGTGGGCCACAAGAGGCAGCAGCGGCAATGTTGTGGCCGCTGCTGCCTCTTGTGGCCGGGCGCCCCAGCAAGCGATGCGGGGAGCACAGCTGCATAGAGCCAAGCCTCTCTTCCACCCCTTGACCTTGGATCTCGGCCCTCGACAAGAGACTCACTCCTCCCAGTCACAGGGAAAGTTCGGATACCCAAGCTGTGGAAAGTTCGTTTTGATAAAAACCAATTGCTCGACTAAGTCTGGAGACAAACGTGCACGGTGTGGACTCACTATGTTCCCTGTCATTGAAAATACTCTTTCACTTTGCACACTTGTTGGCGGGCAGGAAAGAAGTGCTGTGCTAGTATTGCAAGATCAGGCCACATTGAAGCTTTCTGTGCCCAATATCTCAAGGGATCTGAGTCCATGCTCTGAATTGGCTCAGACAGAAAACTCTTAACATGCAGTTCTGAAACATTCTCCTGCAGGTAGGACTCAGTAGTAACTCTTCTGCCAACAGCTGATGCGATTGCTTGTGACATGGCAGGCAGTTCATTAAATGTGGAATGACTCATATTTTGATGTGTTATGGAAGGGGTAGGGGAGGCAGCTGATCATACTAGTACTTGAGCAGGATGGAGTTGGAGACTGAGAGGATGATACTAAATCTTTTCATCGTTAGCAGTGGAACAGACCCTGTTAGACATTATGTTTTCAACCATTGTAATCAACTTTTTTTTCCAATGTGTAAGAGCATTGTTCTTGAGAGCAATACTGCCTTTCACACGTGGGTCACACATCGTGGCTAACATATAGCAATCCCTTTGCATGAGAGGTTTCAATCTTTTTTCAACTTGCTCTTTTAAGCATTTAACAAGCATTAACACTTCCTTAGAGAAATCTGGATGATGCAGAAATTCCTCTAATACCTCCTCCAGATAGTTTATTACAGGGATGACACCACCCAAAGTGGCATTAGCTGAACTCAATGCATCAGTATATACTTTGAAAGGCTTGAGGACATGCACCATGTGTGCAATGTTTGTCCAGTCCTGACATCCAAGAGGATTTTCCAATCCAATTTCAGTTGCCATTGCCAAATCATGAAGAGGTGTCTGCTGTTCAGACAACCTCTCCAACATAAGATAGGTGGAATTCCATCTGGTAGGCACATCCTGAAGAAGGTTGTGCAAAGGTGCGCCAACTGCTATTTGCCTCTTTCTGAGTTGCTTCCCACTTTTTACACTACGATTGAAATGCCCAGCTATTTTGCGACACTTTTCAATCAACCGCTTCAGGAGTTGACTACTACAACTAGTAGTACCACCTTCCTTGCCACTAAGCCCCAAAGCATCCCTCACTATCAGATGCAGGGTATGTGCAAAGCATCGGATGCCGTTGAATCTACCATCAGCCAGAGCCTTAATAATATTGGAACCATTGTCAGTAATGAAAAATCCATTTAAGCATTCCATATCACTGCTTCTAAGGAGCCCATTCCATTTTTTCCATCATCCCCTGAATTGCGTGTAAGATATTTTCGGAAGTATGTCTCTTGTCTAGCACTTGAGCATGCAGTAAAGCCCAATGGTATCCTGGCGAAACCTTTTTGGAGCTGCTGCCACTGCCACTGCCAATGCTGCTAGTGCTTACAGGTATTAATGCCTCATCCAGCTGCCACCAATGTGCTGTTAGAGATAAATATGCATGCATTGCATTCATACTAGTCCAAACATCAGTGGTGAGATGGATGCTCCTCCCCTTTGCCCTTGCCATCATAATCTGCATTTCAGCACGACATTTTCTGTATAGGGAAGGAAGCACCTGACGGCTAAATGTACTTCTTGAAGGAAGTTTGTAGTAAGGGGCGAAATAATGGAGCATCCGCTTAAATCCCTCATTTTCTACAATCTGCAGCGGCTGATCATCCAAAGCAATCATTAGAGCAATATGTCGTGTACCCACTTTAGACATTGCCTGCTTCCTGCTCTGTGACATTGCAGAAGAACACCACCCCATCTGCTCCATGGTAGCTTGCCGCTGCTGCTGGGGATGAGGAAGAGGAGACTGCTGCTTCTGCAGATGCACACAATCTGTATCTTCTTTATCTTTAGTACTACTACTACTTTCCTTCTGTGGCTGCTTCCCTGTTGCTTTACTTGAAGCCTGGGCAAGCACAGTGGGACCAGCTTCTTCTGCAAGCAACAGTGCTCTATGTTCTCTTTCAAGGTGATATTTCATGTTGCTGTTAGTAAGATGTCCAATAATTCTTCCACGGCTCACCATCTTTTTACAATGGATACATTGTCCAAATCTCTGGTCAGCCACAACATGATAATGATTCCAAATCTTTGATGTCCTTGTACTGTTCCTTACTCTAGGCTGGATACTTGTCATTTTCATACTAGTAGTAGAAATAGTAGTAGTAGTAGTAGTCACACGTGGATGTTCAAATGGTGTAGGGGACAGGGTACCAGCAATACTGCTGGCACTGGCAGTAGTTGTTTGTTTTGCAATCTGACTAACATTGTCATTGCTTCTGTTCTCCTCCTCCTCCTTCTCCTCAGAATGTTTACTAGCCAAAAACTCCTGATCATCATCCTCCTCCTCCTCCTCCTCCTCCTCAATATCTGATTCATCATCATCATCCAATACTTTCTGTAGCACCATTCTTTCATCTAATCTTTTCACCTTTCCCTCAAATTTTGCTCGTTCCTTCCCTTGCAACAAGTTTCCTTGCACTTCTACATCCTCTTTCTTCTCAAAAAATCGCAGTTTTTTCCTAGGGACTGGCAGACAGCTCTTTCCAGTAGCACTATCACTAGCAACACGTTTTTTTTCCAGAGGGTACTGGTAGGGGCATTATGATTCTGTGGTCAAAGAAATATATAATAAATATAGTACATTAAACAAGTTAATAAATTAGTTTGGTATTCATTTTTAAAACTTTATTGAGCTAATAGCATTAGCTAGCTAGCTATTGCTAAGGCTACCCCCAGACCACAGGACAAAGAAGGATATAGTGATTATTTATTAGTCAGTGAGTGACACTGACAATTGATAATTTGATATAGTATACTTACTAATATATTATATTGCAATTTATACCATGCATTGGCCAGAGCATCAAACTGCAGCAGACTGAGACTGAAACTAGGCTGCAATACTTCAGTTCACTCATTACACTAGCCTCCTGGCAGGACTGGCTAGTGGCTAGGCTTTTCTGCATTGAGGTTAGAGAAGTCCTATTCCTATTTTTTCATATCCTTTTCAGGCCTATTCTGTTCTTTGAACTAAAATAACTTCTCCCTCCCACTTCAAGTCTTACCCACAGATCTCACACACAGGAGCAGAAGCCTCAAGCCAAGCACAAGATACATAATATAGGATATTGGACAGACTATTGGCCAATTATAGGTTTAGTAGTAGAATTGATTTGATAGTAGTGACTCACTGGCTTTAATAGCTAGCCAATATAGCCAGTGACACTAGGCTAATAGCCAAGCTAGCTATTAGCCTAGTGTCACTGGCTAGGGCTAGCTAGCTATAAACACTATTAGTGATAAATCTGGTAGATTACACATACATCTATATAATATTGATAAATATAATATTATATAATTTTATATCTTTATAAATCTATTAAAACTCTACTGCTGCAATGTTCAGAAAGCAATCAACGCACCTACCTTAGTACCTTCACCTTGTCCTTTATAAGCAAGCCCTGCTGCTGGACTGGAGTGCTGGTGCCTGCCTATGCCTAGGCTAGGAATGCTGCGAACGAAGAGCTCACTCAAGAAACAGAAAAAAAGAGTAGAGCTCAGCTCAGCTCACTGGTTGTGGCTATTGGCTATTTTGGCTAGTGGCTTGGCTGCTACCAGTAGCTAGCTATATGCTACTGTGGCTAGTGGCAATGGCATTGGCTGGCTACTGGCTGGCTGCTAGTATCATAGGCTGATACTAGTATCAGCTAGCTAAGCCAGCTAGCAGCTAGTACCCCTTAATAACAATAAAGGCTGTATAATATTAACTAACTATCAAATCAACAGCTGCAGCTAGCTATAAACTGATTGACTGATGTTTTCTCCTCAAACCTACAAAACAAAAGCAACACATAAGCAGAGCACCCCTTATTATATAGCTATTATTGCTACCTATTGACTAAAAGTAGGAGGGAAAATAAACCTATTAATTTAAGTGGCCAATTCAAAAATGATGCAAATGAATATTATGCATAATATATCAAACAAATTCTAGTCACATGATTGATGACATAATCACAATATCCACAGACACACTACTACAGTAGGATTAGAACTTCAAGCTAATAGCTCTATCCCCCATTCCCATTCCCCATCCCCCATATAAAACAATCTGTAAAAAACAGCACCTTGGCTGTTGGTAACCTTGGTAATGAATAAAAAAACAAGAAGACACCCAATAGGAATACATATTCAACCTTCAATTTTAAAAAAAGTGTCAATTTAGTATCAATTTACGTTAGTGCGCACTAACATATATCACTGCGCACTGCCATGTACCTAGTGCGCACTAATAATCCGTTAGTACGCAGTACGGTGAGGCGCCATGTACTGCGCACTACGTCCAGCGACTGCGCGCTAACGGATAGTCCATGCGCACTAACATCCGTTAGTGCGCAGTAATAAAAAACCGACTTTAACCCGAAAATTCGTGGAATTTTGATTCTTTTTCCCAACTTCCCCAACAATGACGAATTAGACAATGTCGTTGGCATTGGCTAAATCGTGAAAAACGAAGGCACATCTCTAGTGAATAGTAGGTCTGATTTTCTGAGTGTGAGTGCATGTTTACAGGGTTGGTCCTGATGGCATATACTTATGCAATCCCAATTAAATGTGTTTGCTGAAGTCTGATGGGGTCAGAAAAAATCCTGGGGCTAAGTCCCAAATTCACAGTCACCAATCCTTTTGCCCAGGGAAAGTTCTTGATTGCTGGGGGGAAGGCTGTCCTTCTAGGCCCAGGGCATGTGCGTGGAATCACTTCCCTGTGTATTACTATCAGCTCTTCAGGGCACGTATACTGAAATGAACAAGCTGGAGGGAGGAATGACAAGGGTGGGGCAAGCAGAGGGCAGAGTGAGAGGAGCAGGGCAAGTGGGGGGAGGGACGAGGGGGGCACTATAAAGTCCCTCACCTCAGGCTGCAGATTGTCTTGAGCTGCCCCTGGATGGGGTATTCCAAATTAAAAGTTTACACTGATTTAATCCAAAATAAGTTATATGAACAAAGTAGCTTCCAGTTACATCCAGGGTTTGATCACTTCTCTTGGAGTATAGGTTTGATGTCTCTCTATCTCTCTCTCTGTGGAAGTGTCCCTGAATGCTGGATCCTGAGAATAGCTTACTCTCCAGGGAGTGAAAAGATAAGGGGCTGTGTTGTGACTCTCTAAAAATAAGAATGCTTAAAACCACTAACTGTAGAGAAAAGCTTTTTATTAAATGCTATAAAATAATATAAATCTTAAACATTAAATAATAAGGTACCTTATGGAGAGGCAGATTGTTACACAAGGCTTGAAAACTCCCTCTCAAATTATTTTACTGATAACAAAGCATTATATAGAATTTATAGTTGTATATTTCTAACCCCTAACTAGGTTACATAATTGCCACAATTTCTATGATTGGCTTTCTATTATAAACAAATAATCTGAATGGCTGTATGATAATTTGCTCTCATTCTCCAAGTAGATTAATCCTCATCTCATGTCAATGTTTTCTTGGAATTTGCCAGCATTAGCAACCTTGTGCTTGTTCTAAAAATATTTTTTATAATCTTAGATATAATGTCAATTAGCCTCATCCTTATTCTAGTTCTAGATATGTTTCTATAATCTCAGATGTAATGTAAACTGACCTCATCCTTGTTTTTAGATGGAATATCAAATAACCTCATATCAGTTCAAAAGTTCTACAACCTTGTACCTCAGCATCTTTATCTAGTTTATAGCATCTGACTGTCTATAAAAACAATTACAAGGTTGTAAATAAATGTCATGTTACAATGTTATATTTGTTAGTAATTATAAAGGCTTCTTATGAAAAATCAAAAACTTAGGAGAACAGGAATAATGACTTCTTGTGTGACATGTCAAAAATTGTTTTACTGAGACTAAGGGCCTCTGAGTACCCTCATGAATTGGGGGTATTCTAAGTGTGAAGGAATTCCATTTCCCATAGTACCTGAGGTCCAGATGCATTCCGGATCATAAAAAAAATGTGTCAGTGTCCTGTGTCCCAGGGTGAAGACTCCTTTGGGCATCTCCAGATGTCACAACTCCCCTTTCTGGCTCTCCTCTCCAAAACTGATGTAGTAGACCTCCCTGAAAAAAAGGCCTCATACTGGAAAACCAGTTTGTAAATCATCTCAGACTTAGGGTAAGGAAAGATGGCTTAAACTTCCTTCCCAAACTCAAGGTAGAGTAAAAAATTAACAAAAATCTATAAAATTGCTCCTAGTCTCTCTCAGAGTTTCAGGTCACTGTGCTCCCCTCTGCTACGCTTGGGCTCCGGTCAGGAGTCGTGAACACCACCCAGCAGGGTGGCTCCAGGTGGAGAGAGACAGGAATGGCTAGAAACAGTGTCTGGTTCCAGGCTGGGTCAGGGCAGGCAGCAAGTAGCAGTGTCTGGGTCCAGGCTGGGTCAGGGCAGGCGGCAAGTAGCAGTGTCTGGGTCCAGGCTGGGTCAGGGCAGGCGGCAAGTAGCAGTGTCTGGGTTCAGGCTGGGTCAGGGCAGGCGGCAAGTAGCAGTGTCTGGATCTAGGCTGGGTCAGGGCAGGCGGCAAGTAGCAGTGTCTGGGTTCAGGCTGGGTCAGGGCAAGGCAGGTCAGAAGGCCCGTAGGCCACACACACACAGAAGGCCCGTAGGCCACACACAGTAAGCAGGGCAAGGCAGGTCAGAAGGCCCGTAGGCCACACTCACACAGAAGGCCCGTAGGCCACACACAGTAAGCAGGGCAAGGCAGGTCAGAAGGCCCGTAGGCCACACACACACAGAAGGCCCGTAGGCCACACACCGTAAGCAGGGCAAGGCAGGTCAGAAGGCCCGTAGGCCACACACACACAGAAGGCCCGTAGGCCACACACCGTAAGCAGGGCAAGGCAGAGAAGGCCCGTAGGCCACACACACACACCGAAGGCCCGTAGGCCACACACCGTAAGCAGGGCAAGGCAGGTCAGAAGGCCCGTAGGCCACACACACACAGAAGGCCCGTAGGCCACACACCCGTAAGCAGGGCAAGGCAGAGAAGGCCCGTAGGCCACACACACACACCGAAGGCCCGTAGACCACACACCGTAAGCAGGGCAAGGCAGGTCAGAAGGCCCGTAGGCCACACACACACAGAAGGCCTGTAGGCCACACAAGGCAAGGCAAGACAAGGCAAGGAATAAGGCCCGAAGGCCGCGCAAGGCAAGGAATAAGGCCCGAAGGCCGCGCAAGGCAAGGCAAGGCAAGGCAAGGAATAAGGCCCGAAGGCCGCGCAAGGCAAGGCAAGGCAAGGCAAGGTCCAGGGACCAAATGCACAGCAAGCAAGGAAGGCTAGAGCAGGGAGCCCAGGTGAGCTCGATGCCGAAGCACTGAGGGAACTGTCAGGCAGGGTTATAAGGGACAGCCCAGAACATAGAGAGGAGAAGGGAGATGGACTGGGCCTGTCAGGAGATCCAGCTCTAGAGGGACCCCTGGTGGTGAGGCGGTTGCACAGCAGCCATAGCCGTAACACCCTCTTGAACTAGATGAAAGGATTTATAGGTCCCGCTTGACTGCCCAAGGCAGAGGAAAAAGCCTCCTCAGGTAGCACAGGTTCCAAAAGGAAAATCACAAAATTTCAAGACAACAAAAGTCAAAGCTCTTCCAAACTCTTCTCTTCTTTCAAAGTTCCCTTTCAAACCTGTGAAGGAGCTGGCAAGGGCAGTGCTGAATCCCAGGTTTCAGGCTTAGGGCCCAAAATGGGGAGAACACAAAGAACACGTTGAACTGACTAATTTTAAAACAAGCGCAAGTGCGTCCATACAGCCTCCGTTTCCACTCTCCGACTGTCATGGCATGCTCGGAACGGCATGGGAGGTCCCAGCAGCCATCTAACAGTTGGGTTCACCTAAGGCACGTGCGCGCTCGTGCGCACCCATCCTCTTCTTAACCACGTCATGGCGGGAACCTCGAGGGCGTCCCCACTGCATGATGTCACCTGCCTACCATACTTAAACTCAGCTGACCTCTTGCTATACAAGTTAGCAAGGATTCCTTCCTGCTATTTCCACCACGCTGGGACCTCATCCCTCTGAGTGTCCTAGGTACACACTCCTCAAGGGCTTTGCAGCCTTCAGAGCTATCCGCTCCTTGGAGAGCCATTTCTCTCTCTCTCTCATTTCAGTGAGTCCTGCATCGTTCCTGAATGAGCCTCGCTGTTCCTCAATTGGACCTCCTCGGTGCCTGATCTTCCATCTATGTCTACAGTACCGGTGTGAGTACAGAACCTGCTCTACTACCTTTGTGGCACGGATTCTCGGGTTACACCGCTTGCGGGCCACTACCGGATCCCTTCTATCTAGTATATGCCATCGGCTTCCGGCCTATCCCGCACTACGGACCACTACCCGGAATTGCCAGCACAAGCTATACCTAGAGAAGGTATTCACCGGACCAGTCTGCACTGCGGACTACTATCTGGACTGACTCCATTGATCCGCTCTTCGGATCACCATCGGCTGTATAATAAATGTATTCCTCTGCTGTCCTTTACTGCTGAGTCCTTGCCTGTTGTGGTAAGGGCCCACAGGGAGGAGCCCTGTGGGTGGATTCTCCACTATCCACAACCCAAGGGCCCACTTCTCGTTCAAAGACATACCGAACATAACAGATTGCTAACTCCATGGACCCGGCTCAGCTGTCAGCCTTGCAGGCCATTCCTGGCCTGGCCCAACAGATCACTGAGCAACAGAGGTCTCTAGACACTTTGGCTACCGCCTTTAATCAGCTGAATTCCAGACTGAAGGATTCTTCTACTTCCAGCGAGAATGCATCACCCCCGGTGGTTACAGAGCGAACTATAGTTCCTCTACCAGCCCCCACGCATTTCACAGGAGACTCCCTGTTGTGTAGGGGCTTCCTCAATCAATGCTATATGCACTTCGCTTTATAGCCAGCTTACTTTCCTACTGCTACTACCAAGTTTACCTACATTTTGTCCCTGTTGGATGGGAAAGCCCTGGCCTGGGCTTCACCCTTGTGGGAGCGCAATGATCCAATCCTAAATGACTTGCCTAGGTTTCTGGTTCTCTTTAAGTCAGTTTTTTATGACACCGCTCGCCAGTCCATTGCCGGTTCAGCACTCCTGGATCTACAACAGGGAACTAAACCACTTCTAGACTACTTGATTGAATTCAAGACCTTGTCTTCTGAACTCCTTTGGGATTCAGGTTGCCTAAGAGCTATATTTCTATGAGGACTCAACTCCCACATAAAATATGAGCTGGCCGCTTGGGAGTTACCCGATACCTTAAGCTGACTGATGGACCTTGGCAAATTGACCACCGTATATGTGAACACTCGGCCAAGGTAAAACATCTGAAGAAGCAAGTATCCATTAGTGCCCGTTCATGGAATCTACCGCCCACTTAGGTCCAGGTTGAACCTAGCCGTGAAGAGGAAGATGAACCTATGCAATTAGGCCATAGTCATCTGACCGCCAAGGAAAGGCGCTTTCGTATTGTGGGAAGACCGGTCATGCAGTTCAAACCTGTCCTATCTGTCCAGGAAACACGCAGACCTAGGATCCGCTAGGATCTTCCTAGGTCTAACTGCTCCTTCTCCTCCACTGGCTCTTCCTGTCTCCATCGTCTCTGGGCCTCTTGAATTCGCCACTCAAGCCTTGGTCGATTCAGGGAGGTTGCGGGCAGCTATTTTGTCCTTGATACGCCCAGCCAGGCCCTCCAGGAAGATGGCTCTGAGGCTGTCATCCCGCCATCCCATTTCTTGGGCGAGCGCGCGAAAATCCATGGCATAATCCGCCAAGGAGCGTACTCCCTGGCGCAACTGCAGCAAATCAGTTGTGGCGGTGGCTAGTCTAGCCGTCTCATCGAAGGCTTATTTGAAGTTGGAGATGAACGGTGGCAAATTCTTGAGAGGAGTCATTATGTTCCCAGAGCGAGGAGGCCCAAACTAGCGCCCTCCAGTCTAGCAAGGACAGGATGTAAACTACCTTGACCGGTAGGGAACTGCTGAGGAAGCAGGGAGAACCGTATGAAGCATTGGTTCAAAAACCCTCGACAGGTTTTCGCTTCCCCAGCGTAGCGTGACGGTGCGGGCAGCTGAGTAACAGCGCTAGAATTTCCCTCTTGAGCCAGTGGCACAGCGGGTGGAGGGTCCGTGGGCATTGTATCTAGGCGGGCAGCTAGTTGCTCCACAGTAGCTGCTAGCACATCAAGGCAATGCTGTTGTTGTTGCATTCGTTGGGCCATTCCAGGAATGGCCTGAAGGCCCGGCATGTCCACCGAGTCCATGGCCTTGCAATCTGTTGTGATTTAACTGTTCAGTGGACCCTTGGGCCGGCCTGCCGGAGACTAGGGTAAGGTGGACTATTGTCTCTGTATGAGAGGGAGCAGGCCGGAAGGCAGACACCAGGCCGGGTGAAGGAGCTGGCCTTCACACAGGGAGCCCGTACTCCCCAGGAGGAGCCTGTGGGAGTCGAGGGATTAGGGCTAGGAGAACAGAAGAGGTGTCTTCACCCTGGAAGCCGAGACTCCCCCGGGAGGAGCCCGGCCGCTGGGACTTAGGAGATCGGTGGTGATGTCTTCACCCTAGAAGCCGAGACTCCCCCGGGAGGAGCCCGTAGGAGCCCGGCCGCTTAGGCGAGTGAGGATGCTGTGAAGATGAACCAGGATCAAGCAGGTATCTTGGCTGGAACTGAGGCAAGGCACAGAAGCAGGAACCAGGCTGAGACTGAAGCAGGGTACTGAGGCAGGAACCTGGCTGGAACTGAAGCAAGACATAGAAGCAGGAACCAGGCTGGAACTGAAGCAGGCTACAAGCGAGAAGTAGCATACTCCAAGGCACACAGCAACTAGGAACTGCAAGGTAACCTCGTTGCAAGGCGTCTGATAGAGGCAGGCGCAAACCTTACATACCCGCCGGCGTCTGACGTCACGGGAGCGGTTGGAGCATTGAGTGGCGGGAAAGGGTCTATATCTTCGGCCTCTTTGTGCACGCGCGTGCCTAGGAGGAGGGCGGCTGGCTTGGGCGTCCCGATGGCGTCACCACCACGGGGATGCCGCCGAACAGGCCTGGAATCCGGCGAAGCCCTCCAGCGAGACTGGACCCGATGCCAGGAGCCAAGAGGTAAGGCCCCGGTCATGAGTGCCGCGACCAGGACCACAACAGGAGGGTGTACAGAAAAGCAGTTTTTACTGCTTTTCTGTACACTTTCCTGGTGCCAAGAGAAATTAATGCCTACCTTTGGGTAGGCGCTAATTTCTGAAAGTAAAATGTGCAGCTTGGCTGCACATTTTACTTTCTGTATCGCGCAGGAATAGGGCCATCAACATGCATTTGCATGTTGCGGGTGCTATTAGTTTCGGGGGGGGGTTGGACGCGCGTTTTTGACGCGCTATTACCCCTTACTGACGGGTCCAAGGGGTAAAGCTAGGGTGTCGAAAACGTGCGTCCAAACGCGGGTTAACAGTGCGCTCCATCAGACCGCACTGTACTGTATCAGCCTGTAAGCTGGAAACCCAGGGCAGGGATCTAGAGCCACCTAGTGGAGACCAGGGAGTCTCTACACAAAAATGGAGAATATAGATTGATTACATGTTTTGCATGCCTTTACCAATTTATTTTGGAGAGTTTCACAATAGCACAAATAACCACCAAATATCCTCTTTTAAAACAGTAGATATTTAGGAGAACCCAGTATTCATCCAAATGGTGGCCCAAACCTCCATCTGTGAATTGACCTTGTTATCTATCCTACTGTATTTAGTAGAACCTTCATTTCCAGTTTTTATTTTGTTGCAGCAATTTCTCAGTGTTTGTTTATTATGATGAACAAAAATGGGAGAAAATTAGTAGAGAAAAAGAGTTATCTTTTTCCCACTGCTTTTCTCCTATTTTTGTTCATCATAATAAATACTGAGAAATTGCTGGGAAAAAATAAAACAATAACTGAAAACAAAGGTCCCTAGCTATTTATTATGCATTTATATCATCCCATCTTCTCCCCCTCCTCCACAAGGCATATATATAAACATATACACACACACACACACACACACACAGAGTATATGTGAGCTTCTCATTAATAATCCAAGCCTGATGCTTTCCCCAGAAACATATTATTTCCACTTATTGGCATTTCCTCACATATCTGGCTGACAGATTCCCCGTTTTGCTCATTTCATGTGTATCTCCCTTGCTCCAGCATCAGGCTTTAGTTATGCAAATATGCTTCATGTGTCTATCCTAGACCATGTTTAAGATTCTGAATTTAAATTGCCCCTTAATTGAAAATAAAAAAAATATGAGCCCTCTTTTTTCAAGCTTTGCTAAAGTGTTTGTCATAGTGTCAAGACAATAAAGTTTGAAGACATAAACGAAATGAGAAACAGGAGGTGAGGATGAAGGGACAGAGGCCAAGCCAACTTTTCCCTTTCTAGCAGTCTAAAGGAGGCTCCGCAGCTCTCAGGGTTAAATCTCACTAAATCCTTTTTAGAGCCAGAAATGCCTTCTTCTGGCTGTTACCTGAGAAGCACAGGGCTTATGGGAGAAGTTCAAGTATCACATTTCCCACCTCCTAATTAAAGCAGTGATACTGGCTAGACTTGTCAACTTGACTAGTCCTTGGTGCTCTGGCTTGGGTAGTTCCACTTTTTCCTTGAGATATTTAATATTTTGAATCTTAATTTTATTTAAAGTATGTGCTTTGTGCTTATTGTTTTAATATATCCTATTTTTCAACATCCCCTTCCCTCATGCCATGGCATAGGCCCAAGCTTAACATGGGTGGGCAGTTGACATACAAGTCTGGGCCCTAATATTTGTACTCTTTTCAATAAATAATGCCTTAGAGTGCATCTAACAATGAATTTCTAAATAGTTTCATCATGAGTGATGCTTTAAAATATTTTAATTTTATTATTTCAAGCACTTGCCAGCATTAAAAAAAATACGTTATTAATCTATATTTTATTTTATATTTATTGCAGTTTATAAATACACATCATGTAAAAAGTAACAGAGGTTTAACAGAAACAACAGATCCAATTATGTAATAAAACAAATATAAATGTATTCTTTTATTAATCCTCTTTCCAAAAATGCTGAGAATATTATACAATAAAACAGCAATAATCATAATAATCATCATAAGAACTTAAGATTTGAAACAGGTGCAGAACAGAACTAGGACATGCAAAAATATATATATTCAAATGCTGGTGCCTCCTCAGTGACCTGAAAACAAAGCTCCCTCCAATGCCAAACACTTTGTGAAGTAAAACAAATCCCTACAAAAAATAAAAACCCACCTAGAACCTTCCCATGCCATACCATAAAAGCTGTAACTCTCAGGATTCAATGCCCAATCAAACTGCACTGGACCCATTTTGAATGAATATAAATTGCTATATCAACTACAGGCCAAACATATTCTAATATTGCTCACTAATTCACTGTGTTAATTAAAAAATGCATCTTTCTAATGAAATCTTAATAATTTATTCATATTGTTTATTCATTCAACAAGATTTATATATATATATATATGTGTGTGTTATTCAAAATATTAACACACAATTTACAATAGATCATGTGACAAGCTACATCGAGTTTCAATTCGAAAGTGAGGCTTTATTCTGGTGTCATAAAAGTTGCTTGGGATGAAATAAGTACAACAGCGCATGTGAAGTTAATGATATACAATTGTATTGGACATAATGGACAAGGCTCCTGCACTCAGATGTTCATGGAGGTGAAAATGACTTCAGGTGGAAGAGATATTTGAGAAACATTTTTAGTCGAAGAACAAGTGTGAGATTTACTGATGTTGCAGGAGTAGTCATTGAAAAGGCATTGTCTGTTTGAAGAATAGGCTGTTATTTTATACATTGTGATTTGCACAAGTTTTTTATGGGGGAGTGTGTGATTAGGATGGAGTTGTGAATGGTATGTGTGGTGATCGAATGAGTATTGACAAAGTTCCTCATGAGAGGCTTCTAGGAAAAGTAAAAAGTCATGGGATAGGTGGCGATGTCCTTTCGTGGATTGCAAACTGGCTAAAAGACAGGAAACAGAGAGTAGGATTAAATGGACAATTTTCTCAGTGGAAGGGAGTGGACAGTGGAGTGCCTCAGGGATCTGTATTGGGACCCTTACTTTTCAATATATTTATAAATGATCTGGAAAGAAATGCAACGAGAGAGATAATCAAATTTGCAGATGACACAAAATTGTTCAGAGTAGTTAAATCACAAGCAGATTGTGATAAATTGCAGGAAGACCTTGTGAGCCTGGAAAATTGGGCATCCAAATGGCAGATGAAATTTAATGTGGATAAGTGCAAGGTGATGCATATAGGGAAAAATAACCCATGCTATAATTACACAATGTTGGGTTCCATATTAGGTGCTGCAACCCAAGAAAGAGATCTAGGCGTCATTGTGGATAACACATTGAAATTGTCGGTTCAGTGTGCTGCGGCAGTCAAAAAGCAAACAGAATGTTGGGAATTATTAGAAAGGGAATGGTGAATAAAACGGAAAATGTCATAATGCCTCTGTATCGCTCCATGGTGAGACCGCACCTTGAATACTGTGTACAATTCTGGTCGCCGCATCTCAAAAAAGATATAATTGCGATGGAGAAGGTACAGAGAAGGGCTACCAAAATGATATGGGGAATGGAACAGCTCCCCTATGAGGAAAGACTAAAGAGGTTAGGACTTTTCAGCTTGAAGAAGAGACAGCTGAGGGGGGATATGATAGAGATGCTTAAAATTATGAGAGGTCTAGAACGGGTAGATGTAAATCGGTTATTTACTCTTTCGGATAGTAGAAAGACTAGGAGGCACTCCATGAAGTTAGCATGGGGCACATTTAAAACTAATCGGAGAAAGTTCTTTTTTACGCAACACACAATTAAACTCTGGAATTTGTTGCCAGAGGATGTGGTTAGTGCAGTTAGTATAGCTGTGTTTAAAAAAGGATTGGATAAGTTCTTGGAGGAGAAGTCCATTACCTGCTATTAAGTTCACTTAGGGGTAGATTTTATAAATGTACGCGCGAGCGTACTTTTGTTCGTGTACCAGGCGCGAACAAAAGTACACTGGATTTTATAAGAAACGCACGTAGCCACGCTAATCTTATAAAATCCGGGGTCGGCGCGTGCAAGGGGGTGCACATTTGTGCAACCTGCGTGCGCCAAGCCCAGCGCTCGCTGCCTGTTCCCTCCGAGGCCGCTTCGAAATCGGAGCGGCCTTGGAGGGAACTTTCCTTCCATCTCCCCTCACCTTCCCCTCCCTTCCCCTACCTAACCCACCCCCCTGGCCCTATCTAAACCCCCCCCTACCTTTGTTGGTAAATTTACGCCTGCGGAAAGCAGGTGTAAATCTGTGCGCGCCAGCGGGCTGCTGGCTCGCCATCACCCGACCCGGGGGCTGGTCCGGAGGCCTCGATCACGCCCCCGGCCGGCGCCACGCCCCCGGGCTCGCCCCTGAAACGCCGCGTCACTCGCGGCCCACCCCCGAAACGCTGCGTCACTCGTGCACGCCCCCCGACACGCCCCTCCATGCAAGCCCCGGGACTTACGCGCGTCCTGGGGCTTGCACGCACCGCTCAGCCTATGCAAAATAGGCTCGGAGCACGCAGGGGGGGTTTGGGGTAGGTTTTCGGGGGGTACGTGCGTATCATACGCGCGTACCCCTTTGAAAATCTACCCCTTAGAGAATAGCCACTGCCATTAACAATGTTAACATGGAATAGACTTAGTTTTTTGTTAATTGCCATGCTCTTATGGCCTGGATTGGCCACTGTTGGAAACAGGATGCTGGGCTTGATGGACCCTTGGTCTGACCCAGTATGGCATTTTCTTATGTTCTTATGTTCTTTCTTAATACTTTTGATATGTATTTAAAGGGTTTTGTATAAAAGATAATATTTTGAATAACACGCCCTCCCTACCACTCTCAGGCTAGAGCCATGTTACGCCAAGTTCAGAAAAAAACTTAAAACATGGCTCTTCCGACAAGCCTACCCTGATTAAGTACACCGACTTCTGCAAGTATCTTGCCTACGCCTTGTATATTCCTGTAAATAGTCCGTTGCAGTTTTTATTTATTGCTTTAATTCCTCCACCTCCTGCTCTTTGTATACTCCTCCTTGTTCGCCCTCCCTGTTCATTGTAATTTCTACCTTTAAAGTTACATTGTAAACCGGTATGATGTATGCATACTAATACCGGTATATAAAAGTTTTTAAATAAATAAATATATAAATCTTGTTGAATGAATAAACAATATGAATAAATGAGTAAGATTTCATTAGAAAGATGCATTTTTTAATTAACACAGTGAATTAATGAGCAATATTAGAATATGTTTGGCCTGTGGTTGATATAGCAATTTATACTCTCAGGATTCAAACAGCAGCAACCTTATCTAAAAAAAAAAAAAGGCAGCAAAGGCAATCATTACATCAAGCCTTAGAACACTATACACTATGTAGTGGGCATATAGAACAAGCAGAACTGCTACAAATCCCTACTGAGAAACTACACACTAGCCAAATATTGTACTTCTGTCACACACATGCAACACAGACAGAGCCTTGCCTAATACAGAATACGGGACTACAAATTAGAATCAAACATATTGGCAAAACTGAAATGGAAAGCCTGAGAAACCAGCCTCAGCCTCCATGAACACTGAAATACTGAAGAAACAGCAAAATATAACTATATAAGAAATGTACATTCCCAAAGATGGCATATTCCAAGTGCTGAAAGTCAAAATAATCTTTTTTTACCTTTGTTGTCTGATCTTATTTTTTTAATCGGTTAGTCCTGGTCTCTTTTTTCCCCTTGTTTGTCTTTGCCTAATTCCTTTTTCATGGTCTCTTTTATTCTTTTTGTTTCTTCTCTCTCCTCCTGTTTTCTTTCCTTCCTCCTTCATACACACACACACACACACACACACACAGATTCTCTTTCAGATGCACTCTCTCAAACACATGCTTTTTCTCACATGCACACAGGCTCCCACTCTCGCTCCCATTCTCATATGCTCTCTCTCAGATGCAGGCTCTCACTCTCACATGCTCTCTCTCACATGTAGGCTCTCACTCTCACATACAGGCTCTCACTTGCAGAGTCCCACTTCCACACACTCTTTTTTACCCGGGCTCCTACTCACGCACACAGGTTCCCACTCTCACATGAAGATTTCCACTTCCACACATACAGAGGCTCTCTTACATGCTCTCTCCCACATGCAGGCTTCCACTCCCATAAGCTCTCTCTCACACCAACTGTC
Organism: Rhinatrema bivittatum; assembly: GCF_901001135.1. Lineage (NCBI taxonomy): Eukaryota > Metazoa > Chordata > Amphibia > Gymnophiona > Rhinatrematidae > Rhinatrema > Rhinatrema bivittatum. Next base: position 405,887,720 of record NC_042616.1, on the reverse strand, counting down.
TCTCTGTTGCGTTCGTGCTTGTTCTCGCCCCCGCTCCACCCTCTCTACCTTAGTGGCGACTCCCTTCTGGTCTGACGGACAGATGCTGCTGCGGCTTCTCCCTGCCTCTTCACCCTAGAATCCCCGGGCTGGCCTGACGCTGCGGATCCGCCATGTTCTTGATGACGTAAGGGCACACACGCGCTCCAGACTTTGTACCAGCAAGGGCGCGAACCTCGAGGGCGTTCCCCCGTAGTGACGTCATCCGCTTCCAACTTAAAAGGTCTTTGCTTGCAACTACGAATCGAGTTAGCAAGGGAAGGAGAACATCTCTCTCTGCTGCTCTGCCTCCACAAACTTACCTAGGGGTACCCGCTCCTCAGGGGCCCCGCTCTCTCTTCTTGATTTCAGATTGCTAAGACGGGATCCGGTACTCGCTCCTCGAGGGCCTACATCCCTGAATGCTCAGAAGAGTCCTTACTGCCTGGAAACGATCGCAGACGTGAACACTGAGTTCTATTACAGATAGGAACCAGTACTCACTCCACGAGGGCCTATGTTCCTAATCTCTGAAGACTCTCTTTTGTCTAAGACGTTATCGCAGGTACGGAGATCGTGAGTTATATTTGCAGATTGCAGATAGGAACCGGTACTCGCTCCACGAGGGCCCATGTTCCTAAAACCCTTCAAAAACTCTCTTCTATCTCAGAAGCTATCGCCTACCTATATCCTGTGAATTACTATTACAGATTGCAGATAGGAGCCGGTACTCGCTTCACGAGGGCCTATGTTCCTAAAACCCTCCAAAGACTTTCTTCTATTCCAGAAACTATCTCATACACAGATATTGTGAGTTCTTATTCCAGACTGAATATAGGAACCAGTACTCGCCTACGGCTCCTGTTCCTGAATATACTGAAGACTCTCTGTTGCATAGAAGCCATTACAAATATCTACAATTGTGAGTGTATCATCTACTCACTATTAGAGCAGTATCATAACAGATTGCCACTCTGTGGGGAGCCAACCCACAACAGATTACTAACTCCATCTACGGAGTACATCGGACTGCTGACTACTCTCCTTGGGGGAGCAGATTCCATTACAGACTGCTACTCCTCCTCTCTGGAGGAACAGATCTACATCAGGTTGCTAACCCCTCTTCTCTGGAGGAGCTGATTACTAACACTCTGCTAGTTCCTCCCCTCTGGGGAAGCAGATCATAACAGATTGCTACTCCTCCCCTTGGGAGGAGCTAATCGATATCAGATTGCTAGCTCCACCCCTTTGGGGGAGCAGATCCACAACAGATTGCTAACTCCTTAGCAGATATACAACACTCTCACACCCACATGCTTTTTTTCATATACACACAGGCTCTCCACTCCCGTACTCTCATACATACACAGATAGATTTCTTACACACACACACAGGCTTCTCACTCCCAGGTTCTCTTTCATACACACACACAGGCTTCTTACTCTCATGCTCTCTCTCATGTATACACACACACACCCACACACGCTGGCTTCTCACTTCCATGCTCTTTCACACACATGCACAAACAGATGCTTCTCACTCTCATTCTGTCTATCTCATACATACACAAACAAAAACACTCTATTAGGGCCTCTCCCTCTCTTCCAGGCCTCCTTGCAGTAAGACCTCTTTTCTAGCCATGCGTGTTGAGTTCTGCGATGGTACTGAGATGGTCAAGCCTCTCTTCATGGGCTGCACAGGATAAGCTCCGCGACTGTCCTGAGACGGTCGGGCCTCTTCTTGGGCTGTGCTGGATGAACTCCGCGATGGCCCTGCGATGCTTGGGCATCTTCTCGGGTATAGGGCTACACGAGATGAGCTCTGTGCAGCCCTGTGACTGTTGGCCTGCTCCTCTCAGGCCGTATGGAATGAGCTCTGCAACAACCCTGCGAAGTTCAGGTCAGGCCTCAGGCCCCACAGTATCAGTTTTGCAATGGCCCTGTATCAGGCCTCTTTTCTCAGGCACCGGGTAACTCTGAGTGCAAAGTGGGTGGACCATTGCCCTCATGTCACAGTTTCGCCTGCTGTGCAGTTTCTCTGTGCCCAGGTTCTGCCTACTATGCAGTCTTTCCTCCACTAGGGGTCCTCACCGGGCCCTGCTCACTGCCTTGCCTGTTATGTCCTCTTTGTTCACCTGATGTCTCAGTCCCAGCCTATTTAACTGAGCCTGTCCAATTCCTCAGGGCCTCTTTATTGAGTCATCTCAGCTATCTGACCTGGCCAGCTTTAACTTGTACCTGTACCTGTGCCTTGCCTTGCAGCCTATCCAGGCCTTACCTTGCTTTATGGCCTCCAGGCCTTCTGCCTTAACTTACCTTGTGGCCTCTGGGCCACTGTCTTGCCTAGTGGCCTCCGGGCCCTTTCCTTGTGGCCTTTGGGCCTTCTGTGTACTTTGTCCTATTTTGTCCATGTCTCGTCCATGTTTTATCTAACCCTTGTCCTGCTCTGCCCTGTCAGGTCCCTGCCCAGCCCAGTTCACTCCTTGTCTGTTTCCCAAGTCATGCCCCTGTCCTCAGCCCAGATAGCCTTGCACCACTTCCAGCACAGCCTGCATTGCATCACTTTCAGCCAGCTTGTCCTGCACCAGTTCCAGTCCAGCCTATCTACACCAGTTCCAGTCCAGCCTATCTACACCAGTTCCAGTCCAGCCTGTTCTGCAGCAGTTCTAGTTCAGCCTGTCCTGTACCATTTTCAGTCCAGTCTGTCCTGCACCACTTCCAGTCCTGCCTGTCCTGCACCAGTGCTAGTCCCATCTGCCCTGCCACAATTCCAGTCTAAGTTGCCCTGTACCTGTTCTATCCCAGCATTCCTCTAATCCTCACCTGGCCCCTGACTCCAACCAGTACCATGACGTTCAGCAAGAGAGAAGCCCTACTGGCCCCCAGAACCTAAGAGCTCAACCTGCAGGGAAGGGGGCTGGCTAAGCAGAAGACTAGCATCGGTCCAGACCTGCGGTCCTGCACCACTTTTGTGGGGGTGCACCCAGACTCCAGCCTGCAATCCCATGATACCTGAGTCCACTCTCCGGCCGGCCATACTATTGTTGTTTATACAGTATATGTGAATGTGAGAAGCCTGCATGGGGCTCTAATAATCAGTCACAGCAGTTCCAATGTATTGACTAAACACATAACCTTCTGCGAGGTCTGATAGACAGAAGTCATGAATGTAGCACCTATTGTATGCAATGATAAATTGAAATGATATAGCTGGTAGACATATCCTGTAATATGATTCTTGAGGTGGGGTGGAGAACAGTGGTTTGACTGATATGCTCCATCTCTTCATCCAGTGATGCACACAGTGCACCAGCAGCAGGGTTACCAGTTGACTCCAGTAGGAAATAATAGAGCCAGCCATATTTCTCTGCCCCCACCCCCTTCCCTACCCCTAGCACCTTCGTAAAATATGGCTTTCCTTACCTCGAAAAAATTGTATTTGCCAAGTAGTGTAGCATCTAGTGCAAATAAATGTAAGGCACTGCCATATTTTAGTTATTGTACCTAGGATTTAAAATAAATATTTATACAATACAATGCCTAATGACTGAAAACTTTCACATGACATATTTTCAATTGAAAATAATGTTTTTCTACCTGTTTTTTTATGTTTCACTTACTGTTCTCAGTCTTCCTTTTTTTGTCTGTTTTGTGTCTTCAGATCCTTTTCTTGGTTCTCCTTTCTTTCCTTGTGTCTCTCTTTTTCTTTCTCCGCTGCTCTTTCCTCCACCTGCCTCTCTGATATCTATTGCCTTCCCTTCTATGTCACTCCTGTCCATCTCTATATTTCCTCCATCACCAGGCTGTCAATATTCTTCTGTGCTATCTGTTCTCACAGCTTTCACCTCTCATCCAAGCTCTGCATCTCATTCCTCTATCTCCTTTCACACTTGCCCGTCTATACCTTACCCCATTGCATCCCCCGCTCTCTCTCTTTCTCCTCATTACCATCATCGGTAGCAGAAGCAGCAGCAGTGCTGGGTTTGGGGTCCCAGATTACTAAGAGTGTACAGCCCTAGGGCAATTCCAGCAGCAGCACATGTCATAAGGATGATAGAGAGCAATACTTACTGATCCTGCAGACACCCCTCCTCTTCTACGCAGTGCATATCTTTCATAAAGCCAGAAGCTTATGCCATGAGAAGCAGAAGAGGGAGATGTATCTGCAGGGACAGTGAGTGCATGCTCTCTGCCGCTGTCCAAATGACACGGGCTCAGGAGCAATGTGCTGCTGACGATACCTGAGCTGGAAGGCCTCAAAGGGGATGTGGGAAGAAGAGAAGCAACCTAGGCGATGAAAGAAGACTTGGTCTGTCTGTGACTCTGTCCCGGTACAAATGATTTAAGGGACTCATAGGATAGAGTAAAGGAGCAAAAAGCCAAGATCATGCAGTAAACGCACACTGCACCTGAGGTTGAGATTCTGAGCTCACATTGTGGAGGTCAAGGTGTGTACCCAGGCCATTACCTACCACATTTTATACAATCAGAGCTTCCAGCATTCTGACCTCGGAAAGGATAATTTGCTGTTTTTTCATATGGAAAGATGAAATTTCATGGTTTCAATGGCGTAATCCTGATATTTGTGAGAGTGATGCCCTTAGAAGGCCACTGCATATGGATGCCATCTGCTCAAACCCACTCCTTGCTCGCTCTGTTTCAACCATCTCCCCATGCCGTTTACAGTCAGTGAGGATAGTATGAAACTGAGCAAGGAGAATTTATAGATATAGGTGGCCCCCAGCTTCTCAGGGAGCCTTAGGATTGCTCATTCTCCTTTGCCTCCTGCTACCATTCAAAGGCTTCTGTGATCCAAATGAATGCAGCACTCCCCCATCCCCCACCTTCCAGCTATTGTAATAAATCAAAGCATCCCACCTGCCGAAGAAAAGTGTCAGCTGCATCAGGAAGGCAGCTGCTCGACCTCTTCCAGGGATGCCTGGATGACATTTTATATCTGTTTCTATTTTAGCTGCTCAAGCTCAGTTTGTCAGAGGAGTTGGTGACTCATGCTCCCTCCATCTACTCTTCTGCAGGAAAAATAATAAACCTTGTTATAGCTCCAAAACCCCATTTTACCCTCTCTCTCTCTCTATTTCTCCTCCCCATTTTATCCTCTCTCTCTCTCCAAATATAATTCCCCCTCCCCTATTCAATATCTCTTTTACTATTTCCCTTCCCTGCACCATGTTTCTACCTTTTCTTTTGACCACTCTTTTGTCTCTCACTTTTTTCCCCTGTCCAATCCCCCTTTCATGATCTCTCAGTCTAATAAAAAATGTGCTTTATTGACATAACTAGAAAGCTGGGTGCTGCAAATGCTTTTGCAGGAGAGGAGAGATGGAGACCCCCCCCCCCCCATAAGTGATTTCAAGGAGCTCCCTTCCTCATGCTCTTCTCTTAACCGTCAGAGGAGTTGCTCATAGGCTGTAGGGGCTCTCCACCTCTGGGAACACCCTCATGCTGATATCCAGCAGAAGCCAGTCCCTTTGAACTCAGCAGCTCCACGCAGCTGGGAACAGAGCAGGCAGAGAAGCAGCGGAAGAAGACAGTAGGAGACTATCACCGATCTCAAGCTGTTCTGCCCCCACCCTCCCCCCAAAAGTATCAGAGGAGCTGCGAGGAGCTGCTTAGGGCTGAAGGGTCCTGCCACCTCCAGGAGTGCCCCCTCTGCTGATGTCATTCAGCAGCAGCCAGGCCCTCCTGCTGGCAGGCCCGGCTCCTAAGGCCCACGCCAAGCGTGTACCCCTTTGTGTGCCCCTTCAGGCACAACTTTGGGTTCAACCCCCACAATCTCCTTACACCCCTTAACAGTATTTAACCCTCTAATTTTTCAAAATGTCTCACTTCTCCCTCATTAAGATGCCACAAAACTACTCTTAAATCACTACCTAAAAACATACCTTCCCCCCAGAAAATAATACTGCTCAGATTATGGTACAGCCCGGTACCAAGTTTGCAACGTCATTTCCCACCTAAACAGGAATGGTCAGATGGTTCAGTATTAATTTAACCACAGACAGAAGGAATAGAGTTATACTAGAATACACGTACACAATGTACTTCAAAAGACCACTTTACCTTTACAGGTGGTTAGGGGCAGGAGGGAACCCCACACTGCAAAAACAATTCAATGAAGATGCCTTCACTCTGCAACCCATTAACTTTGTCCAAACTTGAATCAACCAATTCAACCTTCCTCCTACTTGGTCTACTGAATGCTCCTTCCACTAACAGTAATGCTCAACACATCCCATATCTTATTGAAGAAATCAAGCTTCATATCCTCTGCCTCACAGACACCTGGTCTGGAGAAGGTGACGTTGTCACCCTCACAGAAGCTTGTGCACCAGGAAACCAAATACACCACCCCATGGCAGGTATGAATCATTGTGGGTGCCCAAGCTCTCATCACTCACAGAGCTGGTGCCTATGAACAAGCCTCAACTATTGTTCTGTGGACTCGAGGGGAGTTTCTGTGACTGGGAACTGCCTTCATAGCCACCATAAGTTGAAAAGTCTAAAACTAATGGAGCTAGGATCAAGAGGCAATGGAAGGGGAAGGAATGATAAAGAAAATTTAGTATAAACATACTCAGTTGATATATTTTGATATTTTTCCTATTTGGATGTCCTTTTTCTGTTAACAAGATATTCTTGTATTATAACTTGAACTCTAATAAATTAAAAAAAAAAAACCATACTGAGTTGTAGGGTAATTAGAACTGTTGCATGAGGTGATATTAGCCAGCCTGTGTCCTACATGATCATTTTGCAGTAATGGAAAGAACAATGTAAAAGAGATTTGAACATGTTGACAATGTCTTGCTGGGATTTGGAAAAAAGGATGCCGTGCTGGTTACAATGAATGTTGGTGCACACTGAGATTTGCCAGATAAGTACTGGGGAATTGTTTTTGGTCATGTGCCCCTCTCTGAAGGGTTTAACTTTTGGGTACTGCATGTAAAGAGGATAAAATATCCCCTTGAGGAAGCCAATGTTTGGCAAAACAAAGGCCCTTTGTCAGTGACAAGAGAACTCTGAACTGTGAATATTCTCAATGAAGGCGAGTGGATATATGTGTGGAGGCGATCGGGGATATATGAATACCAATGCTGCAGATAAACCAATGAAATATTGGGTATCATCATTTAGATTTAGATGTATATTCTGTTTTTTGCACTTTTTTCAGCACTTCAAAGCAGATTACACTCAGGTACTGTAGATAATTAAACTGCGTATATTGTTTGAGAGCAGTGAACAATGGTCACAAATTCCTCTACTTAAAACATATTTTTTTATCTGGACGATCAATAAATGAATACACATATAACATTATTGTGAATTTGGCACTTCAAATAAGTTAAAACATTTTGAAAACTGGTTTGGTTAAATTTATTATAGAGCATTTTTTCCAGATCATGATGATTACATTCTGAAAGGCTGCCACTTGCAGCTGGAACTGAAATTTTTGGAATAATTGACACTTTTTCACTCCAGCTTTTTACTTAGTGGAAACCTTTGCATAATTAATAAAAGAATAGCATGTGAAAATAAGAAGGTCGCCTTTTATATATGATTTCTTCTGTGGATGATCATGTGACAGGCAATCAGGGGAATTCTAGGCAAGAAGGAGAGACAAAATTGAACATTATATATCAGGTGGCTACAGGGGTTCCCAAGCCAGTCGTCGGCACACCCCAGCCAGATGTGCAAGTTATCGACCATGAATATACATAAGATTAACATATGCTGCCTCCATTGTATACAAATTTATCTCATACATATTCATGGTGGATATCCTGAAAACCTGAATGGCTGGGTGTGTCCGGAAGACTGGACTGAGAATCTGTGTTTTAGAACACAATATATACCATAAACCTCAATTTGGAAGCTGTAATAAAAGTAACTAGAGGCACCTTCCTTTCTTTCTTTCCATCATGTTATAATGCTTGCTTGCCTCTCTCTCTTTTTGCCCATCTCTCTATCTTTACCCTCTATCACTTTATCTCTGCTTTCATTTCTCTGTCTTCTGTTCTTTTCCTGCTGTCTGGTAAAGCAGCTTGGAATCTATCTGGAGGAATTTGGGATCCTGGCAAGTACTTGTGACCTGGATTGGCCGCTGATGGAAACAGGATCTTGGGCTTGATGGACCTTTAGTCTGACCCAGTATGGTAAATCTTATGTTCTTGTGTTTATTCTCCTACAATGCTAGCTTTCTCTCCCTCTGTGATGTAAGTGTAACCCCAGGTTGGGGTTATGTCCCAGTTCAGAGGTATTAAGTAGGGATGTGAATCGTTTTTTGACGATTTAAAATATCATCCGATATATTTTAAATCGTCAAAAATCGTTAGAGCCGCGATACAATAACAATTCTCCCAATTTATCGTTAAAAAATCGTAAATCGGGGGAAGGGGGAGGGGAAGGGGGAGGGCGGGAAAACCGGCACACTAAAACAACCCTAAAACCCACCCTGACCCTTTAAAATAAATCCCCCACCCTCCCGAACCCCCCCAAAATGCCTTAAATTACCTGGGGTCCAGAGGAAGGGTCCCGGTGTGATCTTTTACTCTTGGACCTCCGTGCGTTGTAGAAATGGCGCCGGTGCTACCTTTGACCTGTCATATGACAGGTCAAAGGTAGTGCCAGCGCCATTTTGTTTTTTTGTCCCCCGACGTCAGGAGAGTAGGAGATCGCTCCCGGACCCCCAGGGACATTTGGCCAGCTTGGGGGGGCCTCCTGACCCCCACAAGACTTGCCAAAAGTCCAGTGGGGGTCCGGAACGATCTCCTACCGCGAATCGTTTTTCCGTACGGAAAATGGCGCCGGCCATACGGGATGTTTTAGTGTGCCGGTTTTCGATTTACACGATTTACATGATATTTAAAAAACCCAAACTGCGACGATCCGATTCCCTCCCCCTCCCAGCCGAAATCAATCATTAAGACGATCGATCACACGATTCACATCTCTAGTATTAAGGGTCTTAGTAGTCTTGGTAGAACAAATGGTGTAATGGGCCTTGGAGTTGAAGTCTCCCACTGGAAAGGATGGACCAGACCCCTTTGTAAATGAGGTTAGCTCTCCTGTGCTGTCCGGCTTGAGAAACTGGTTCAGAGCAGTCTGTAGGTGTTCTCATTCCCCAGACTGGAACATTGTAAAAAGTCCAGACATACAGCCATACTTTGGGTTTCACACAGTGCAGTGTTTATTTACAGAAGTAGGAGGTATTCACAGTCAAGATTGATACATTTCTTTACTAATAAACAGTAGCAACGACAACAATTAATACATCCCAATAGACACACATTCAGATATGCCAGTCCCAAAATAGAATGCAGGCTCTCAGTTGGTCAGGAAGGAATTCACAAGTACTGGCAGTGGATGAGGTCCCTTTTTGCATGGGCTGATGTGTCTTTATTCCTTTTTCTCAGGGATTTCCTTACATGCTTAGGCCTTTAAGTTTGGGGATCCTGATCCTCCTTAAGGAACAGTACAGAAAATAGTTATTCATGGTTCTTAGATGATAAACTGAGATATAATTCCTGAAAAGGTGGAGATTCTGAACCTACTAGGGGACTGGAAGCAGGCCAAGACTGGATGACATTTCTTATGCTGAATCAGGACATAATAGATAGCAGAGATGCTTAACTTTAACAGGTGTTCTCCAAGGAAAGAAGCATATTGGCCTTTACACATGGTGACATCAGATGAAGCCTGGCAAGGACATTTGACTTCAAAGTTTCTAGAAATTTTGAGCATGAAAAACGGGAAAAATCCAAAACAGTTCCAATAAGCAAAAACTGGTTTTGGTGATGGCAGGCCATTTTTGTATTTTCTTTTTTTTTTTTTAATATATGGGCAGACTGGAACCAAAATAACAGGCTTTTGGGGGGAGAGGAGAAGTTGGAGTTGGGTTCTATACATCAAATTGACTCCTCAGGACAATCTGACCAACCTTATTGTCGCTTCGCGAGTCTTTTTCAAGCAAAGGTTCCATGTGAATATTAAGGGGCGGATTTTAAAAAGGTTACGCGTGTAATGTGCGCGCGTAACCCTTTTAAATCCCTCCTTCGCGCGCCGAGCCTATTTTGCATAGGCTCGGCGATGCACGCAAGCCCCGGGATGCGTGTATGTCCCGGGGCTCGAAAAAGGGGTGGGGAATGGGCGCGGCCAGAGGCCTCTGAAAGCCCACTAGGCCGGGGGATTGCGGCGCAACCTACGCCTGCCCGGAGGCAGGCACAACTTAAATAATAAAGGTAGGGGGGGGGATTTAGGTAGGGCTGGGGGGCTGGTTAGATAGGGGAAGGTGGGAGGGGTGAAAGGAAAGTTCCCTCCGAGGCCGCTCCGAAATCGGAGCGGCCTCGCAGGGAACGGGGAAAGCCATCGGAGCTCCCCTAGGGCTCGGCGTGCGCAAGGTGCATAAGTGTGCACACCCTTGCGTGCGCCGACCCTGGATTTTATAACATGTGCACGGCTGCGCGCGCATGTTATAAAATTGGACGTAGATTCAAAAATCTGGCCCTAAGTGAGAACTCCATGTCGCAGGTTTGCAGATCTTCTCCATACAAGCTAATTCTAGGTGGACTACTGATGCTGCCATGGGGCAAGGACAGAATGGTGTAGGTTGACGGGTGGGGGAAGCAGATGCGGGTTGAGGCTGGCTGTGTTGGGACAGGGAGAGTGTGTAGGGGGGAAGATAGCATGTGGGTGAGAGCTGGGGAGAGAGGGAATGTGTGGAGGTGGAATGTTGGGGAAGACAAGCTTGGAAAAGGGAGAGAGAGAGTGTGTAGGGAGGGATGAAATGGAGTGAGGGAGAAAGAGTTTGGGGGAGCAGACTTCATTTTAGTTACATGATTTGCTTTGAGTGAACTAGAGCAGTCAGACTGGTTGCATCAACAAAAAGGAAAATCTGTCCATCCCCACCCTCCCCTCCTCGGGCCAGCCATGACATTTCCTGGCCCCCTGCTGCTTTGACTGGCAATGGTTCTAGCTTTCACACTGAATTTTTTTTGCTCAAAGTAGACTGCTTGAAAAATAGTGAAAATCACTGTTCTAAACTGAGGTGAACCCTAACCAAGTTAGTCTTGGTCTTAGGACCTGACTTAAGAACATAAGAACATGCCATACTGGGTCAGACCTAGGGTCCATCAAGCCCAGCATCCTGTTTCCAACAGTGGCCAATCCAGGCCATAAGAACCTGGCAAGTACCCAAAAACTAAGCTGTTCCATCCCCTTTATCATTTTGGTCGCCCTTCTCTGTACCTTCTCCATTGCAACTATTTCTTTTTTGAGATACGGCGACCAGAATTGTACACAGTGTTCAAGGTGTGGTCTCACCATGGAGCGATACAGAGGCATTATGACATTTTACGTTTTATTCACCATTCCCTTTCTAATAATTCCTAACATTTTGTTTGCTTTTTTGATTGCTGCAGCACACTGAGCTGACAATTTCAATGTATTATCTAATATGATGCCTAGATCTCGTTCCTGGGTTATAGCTCCTAATAAGGAACCTAACATTGTGTAACTACAGCATGGGTAATTTTTCCCTATATACATCACCTTGCACTTATCCACATTAAATTTCATCTGCCATTTGGTTGTTCAATTTTCCAGTCTCACAAGGTCTTCCTGCAAGTTATTACAATCCGCTTGTGATTTAACTACTCTGATTAATTGTGTATCATCTGAAAATTTGATTACCTCACTCGTATTCTTTTCCAGATCACTTATAAATATATTGAAAAATAAGAGCCCCAATACAGATCCCTGAGGCACTCCACTGCCCACTCCCTTCCACTGAGAAAATTGTCTATTTAATCCTACTCTCTGTTTCCTGTCTTTTAGCCAGTTTGTAATACCCGAAGGACATCGCCACCTATCCCATGACTTTTTACTTTTCCTAGAAGCTTCTCATAAGGAACTTTTTAAAATGCCTTCTGAAAATCCAAATACACTACATCTATCGGTTCACCTTTATCTACATGTTTATTAACCCCTTCAAACAAGTGGAGCAGATTTGTGAGGCTAGATTTGCCTTGGTTGACTTTGTTCCATTAAACCACGCCTTTCTATATGTTCTGTGATTTTGATCTTTAGAACACTTTCCACTATTTTTCCTGGCACTGAAGTCAGGCTAACTGGTCTGCAGTTTCCCAGATCACCCCTGGAGCCCTTTTTAAATATTGTGGTTACATTAGCCACCCTCCAGTCTTCAGGTACAATGGATGATTTTAATGATAGGTTACACAATTTTAGTTCTTTCAGAACCCTGGGGTATATACCATCCGGTCCAGGTGATTTACTACTTAGACAGATGTGAGCAGTTTTTAAATGAAGTAGAAGAAAAGATCTAGGGAGATCTTTCCAACACACCAAAAGGCAAACCTTCTCCATTCTATAGGACTTCCTGGAAGCAGAAGAATACAAGGCATGTCCTTAGGAAGATCAAGGGTTTGCAGAGCTACCCTCTCCATATCCAGGCTGTGAGGTCTAGGGACTCATTGGGATGTCACAAAAGCCCGCAGTCTTGAATGATGAGGGTTGGGGAATTTCCTAGCCTGATTTGATTCCTGATTGACATCTCCCACAGGACTGGAAATCAAATCTGTCTGGCCAACAGGGAGCTATGACAATCATAGTTCCCTGGTCTCCTCTGAGTTTCAACAAGATCTTTTCCATTAAAGAAATTGGAAAATAAGCATACAAAAGACTCTTACCTTAGTACAGGTCAAGGCATCTGAGGCTGCTTTGAGTCCCCCTTCTGAAGCAGAAGAACAGGTCTTTTCAGAGGAAATACACATAACCATGGGTTTGCCTAAGTTTCAGAATATTTGGTTTGCTACTCCCCTGCCCAGGGACCATTTGTGGGGTTCCCGTACCTGACTGCCAGGACACTCTCCTCACCCATTCCCTGACAAATGGCCCAGATGCACATCTGAATGGTCTACTGACACAGGAGAAGAACATTGCTACTTGATTATCTGTCTGGGTGCGGATAACCTTGTTGGCTAACTGATCCCTGAAAGCCTTTACAGAGTATGGTACCATCCTTAGCTTTAGGAAGTTATTTGCTGAAGCTTTTCAGACCAAAGGCTCTGGATGCAGAGTTCCTCTATACAGGCTCCCCAGCTGAGACTGGATGCAGTCACAGTTAGAACAATATATTGGAGGAATTTGGAAGTGTATTGTCCTGACCAGATTGAATGAATTATCTACCAAGACTGACAGTCTTTCAAAGGCTGGGTGAAATTCATGCAGCCCCGAAGATCTTGAGTGGCTTCATTCCACTTCAGTCCAATGGTCCATTTGACTCTTCTCATGTGCCAAGGAAGTAACATGAACTGTTTATACCATCATGCCCAACAATCTTAATATATTCTATCTGGATGTCTTCTGACTCATTTTTCTTCTCTCCACAGTGGATTTCAATGCGGTAATCCTCTCTTGTGGGAGGAAGGCTCTTGCCTGAGTCATGCCTAGCAGCACTCCTTTAAATTCCAATTGAGATGATGGGATTTGGGTTAGTTGATGACAAACCCTAACAAGTTCAACACCCGGATGGTTTTGCTCAGCGATTCTAAAGCACCAGCTCAAGATGTGCTCTTGACCAGCCCATTGTGCAGCTAGGGAACCAGAAGCACCACCAATTTGCGTATGTGCACTGCCACCACAAATATTTTGTGAATGCAGGGGATGCTGACTCCAGACTGAAGGCAAAAATTAGGGCTTAATTTGTGAGAAAAAGGAAGTGGAATTGTGGAGGTGGTGAGATGGGTGGGGTTGGGGCTAGGGCCAGTTGTGAATTCTCTCTCACACACACACACACACACACACATACCGATACAAAACCATATGGCTGCCCTTGTCTCAGAGTAAACAGCTCCAACACTCCCTGTTCTGCTCTGCTTCCTCCAAGGACTTGGGGGGCCACAAATGATGTATGCTCTGTTCTTTTTCCTTAGAGGAGCGAAAGTTCATACACACTGCTGCCTCTGCTGCGTGTTCTCGGGTCCCAGAAAAAAAGGTGGCAGAATGTCATTCTGGATTGCTCTGCCAGAAATTAAGACCTCAGTAATGTACAAAAAAATGGGGATGAATTAGCATAAATTTGAAAATTGTAAGCTATAGTGCCATTCATAAAGATCATGGTTGAAGCCCTGACAATTTGTATTTCTTTGCCCAACTTTCCAGCTTGTGCTAATTCAAACCTTTTTTGTGTCTGTTCTTTGCTCTGCCTTGTCTGCTTTAGTATCGCCCCTTCCCCTTTTGTTCCCTGCAACACAGGAGGAGAAATGGGGGGAGGGGGAACAAGACAATAGGGACTGGATTAGAGAGCAGAGTGGGTATTCTCTTCTCTGTGTGTTCCAGACTCATCCTCTCCTCTTCTCTTCCCTGCAGGCTGCCTGGAGGGGAGGGACTAGAGTAGAGCACCACTGCTCCTCTGCCTCTTAAGCCTGAAAAGAAGTGAGGGAACTGTGTTCCACCCCATTCCCCCCAAATTAAGCCCTGGAAATACCTGATATTGGAGGTGATGCGTTCCTATTTGCTGTGACCTGGAAATATCTCTATGTGGGTGTAAGCAATAAGCTTCCTTCCGATCTAGAGAGCATAGCCCATACCCTTTTTCTAGAAAGGTCATCAGGGTCTTAGAGAAAACATCTTGAACTTTTCCCTCATCAGGCATTTGTTCAAAGCCCTTAGATCCACATAATTAATGTAGGTGAAAGTGTACTATAGTACATTCTAACAGGTGCCGTCAAAGGTTTGGTTACAATAAATCATTAGACATAGTCATTTAGCGAAGTAGTTCAAGACCAATTGTACCAAGACATACACGGGTAGTTTTATCACACATAGTATTATAGTTATGCTTATTCTGTAGAGTTCATAGACTAATCTACTGTAAAGTCCTAAGTACTGTGTGTCGGTGCCTTTATGTCTTTCCTGAATAATTTCTCTCTATTCTCTTGTCTCTTTGTAAAATGCTTGTTTAAAAAGCCATGCTTTTAAACTTTTCTTGAATGTCTTGAGATCACTTGTAGCCTGATCTCTGGAGGCATTGTGTTCCAGATTATGGGTCCTGCTAGTGATAGGGCTCTTTCTCTCATTTGGGTCAGTCTTGCTGTTTTAACTGATGGAATGGTTAGGAGTGCTTTATTTGCTGATTGGAGGTTCCTGTGTGCAGGGTGTACCCGTAATGCTGTGTTTAACTAATCTGATTTCTCATCATAAATTAGTTTGTGAATGATACATAGAGTTTTGTATTTAATTCTGTGTTCAATTGGTAGCCAATGTAACTCTGCTAGGGTTTCAGTTATATGGTCCCTCCTTCTTTTTCCAGTTAGTATTCTAGCTGCTGTGTTCTGAAGTATTTGCAGTGGTCTTAATGTCGTATTAGGTAGTCCTAGCATAAGGGCATTGCAGTAGTCCGTGCTGGAGAAAATTAGTGCCTGTAGTATTGTTCAGAAGTCATTTTGAGTTAGAAGTGGTTTAAGTTTTCTGAGTACCATGAGCTTTGCATAACCTTCCTTTAATTTTAGTGATATGTGTTGTTTCAGATTGATTTCAGGGTCTATAATTATTCCCAGGTTACGTACTTTTCCAGCTAGTTCAATTTTCTGGTTGTCTTTGAGTAATATTAAGGTTTGACTGATTACAGAATTTTTTCGTTCTAAGTGTAGAAATTCTGTTTTATCAATATTTATTACAAGTTCCATTTGTGTCAGTAGTTGTTTTATGATGCTTAGGTACATGTTGGCTAGGTTTAATGCTTTTTCTAAAGTGTCTTCTATGGGTAGAATTAGTTGAATGTCGTCGGCGTAAAAGTAGTGTATAATTCCTAGTCCTGCAAGTAAGTGGTATAATGGCAGCATGTATATGTTAAAATGGGTCGCAGATAGGGCTGATCCCTGTGGAACTCCTGTTTTGAGATTAATTTTTTCTGATAATGTGTTGTTGATCTGAACTTGGAAAAACCTGTTGTTCAGATATAAACTAAACCAATTTAATGTTAGGCCATGTAATCTGATTTCTTCCAGTCTATTTAGTAGTATTTTATGGTTTACTGTGTCAAAGGCTGCCGATAGGTCAAGCATTAGTAGAATATAGTGTTTACCACTATCAAAGCCTCTTAGAATGTTATCTGTTAGAGAGAGTAGCAGAGTCTCAGTGCTGTAGTGTTTTTGAAATCCGTGTTGAGATGGGTACAGTATGTTATTGTTATCCAGGTGTTCAGCTAGCTGTTTCTGTACTGTTTTCTATTATTGAACTTTATTGGAGGGATATCTGATTTGTCTTCTACCACTCCAGAAAAGCCAAAGAGGTCAATATTCGAAGCCATTTAGATGGCTAACTCAGAAGTTATCCATTTAGCTCCAAATTATCCATTTAAATGTTTACTTTTGATCAATGACCTCATAGAAACTGTCAACACACAGGTATACACAGATCTATTACTGGTAATTTGTAATCTATTGTTGGGGTTAATTTGTTGTGCATGAAGACTGGAGGGTGGCCAATGTAACCTGAACTGGCGAGTCTGAGTTCAGTGCTGCAGTGTTGCGACCGCGAGCTACCGGTCCTGATACGGACGCGGCCGCTAGCTCATGGGAGAGCGTGAGCCCCTGAACCACGGCATGACTCAGAGAGGAGCCCCGAGCCACACCATGGGAGGTGAGCGCATACAAGCACGGGTGGAGAAGGAACAAAGCAGGACTGGGACTAAAGCAAGGAATTCGGAACAGGCACCAAGCAGGATCAGCTGGACCTTCACACACCAAGAAGACACAGCAACGCAATGCTGTTCTCAGGAGTAGCCCTCCACCCACTCGAAAGCCCTTTCGGACCCGCCACTTGGGAATGACGAGTGTGTGAGGCCAGACGGAGGCTGAGGGCAGGAACAAGACGAAGACTTGGAACTTGGAAGGACTCAGACGAGGACTCAGGTTACTCGGAAGACTTAAACGAAGACTTGGAACTTGGAATGAGTCAGACAAGGATTCAGGTTACTCAGAAGACTCGGACAAGGATTCAGGTTACTCAGAAGATCTCAGGCAAGGATTCAGGACTCAGGCAAAAGTACTGGGTGAGAACTGCATCACAGCGTGCCCTACACAGCCACCCATGGTTGGTCGCAGACCACGCTGAGTGTGAGGTAGACTCCAGCAAAGTAATGGAACTTGAGACTGGAACATGATGAAGATTCAGTAGAGGCCTGCAGTGGGGCGTGCCCTACATAGCCACCTGTGGTTGGTCGCGGACTACGCTGTAACGAAGCAGGTTCTGGCAGAGTCTTGGGCATGGACGAAAGCAGGCAAGGAACTCCGAAGACCGGGACAGGATTCAAGACTCAGGATTCAAGACTCGGAACTTGGAACTCGGAACTTGTTACTCGCAACATTAAAAACAAGGGTCTTCCAGAGACTTGCGCTGCAGACGAGAAGGGCTTGTACCACGATTCGCCCTACACAGCCCCCCATGGGCTGTCATGGACCACGATGGTGGCACGTCAGGAAAGGTGGACGCAGGAAACTGGGAACTGGTTGTAGAGGTGAAGACAAAGGCATCAGGACCAAGACTTCAGGAACACGGAACATCTGGAACATCAGGACTCAGGAACAGAACCACGGAACAGCAGCACCTGGAACAGGCGACAAAGGAGGTCCAACGAAGGACGAGACCAAGATCATCAGGCCGAGGAGACCAGCAACACAGAACGAGCCATCTAGACAAGTGAAGACCACGGAGGACCTGGACTGGTACAGAAGAACATGGGCAACCATGAAGTCCGGTCCGAAGGCCTCGAGGAACAGGAAGTGAGCCCTTTTATAGGTCTGAGGAAATACAAAAAAAGATAGATGCCTTAAGTATTTTTCAATTCTTTTATTGAAGTGGAGACGTAAAAAATGATATTGCCCGACTCTGGCCAAGTTTCACCGCTATGACGGCTGCCTCAGGGGCTTAAATATCCAATCATGGACTCTTGATTTGGAACAAGTCATGAGCTTGTTTGTTAATTGTGTTTGTGTCTGTCTGATCCGCAACAATATTAGATCTTATCGTTTGTACAGCCAATCTTAATCTTGTAAATACGAAGTATCTAATCAATGCTGGATTCAACAATGGTTTGGCATTTCAAATGGAGACCTGTATTTATAAGTGGACTGCAAGAGTTTTTATGACATCAGCTGCACAATATGACCAATGCAATTGTTGAATCCAGCATTGATTAGATACTTCATATTTACATCTATCTTTTTTTGTATTTCCTAACGGCTTTCCTAGATCGCCTACCTTTGTGCTTTTGGGACCTTTTATAGATCTGAAGCAGGAAGTAGACTGAAGAGGACTTCTGGTGGGGCCAAGGGCTTTTCACGCCGCTGGCGCTTTAAATAGATTTCATACCATAGAAACTCAGTATATGCAAATTTATCTCATGCATATTCATTGTGGATATCCTGAAAACCCGACTGGCTGTGGAGTTCCCAGGACAGGGTTGGGAAGCCCTGTTTTAGGCTATCTTGAAAGGGAGGAGAGGGAGAACTGAAAATTAAAGGCTTACATGGCTGGAAAAAGGAGAGAAAATAAAATATATACCTAGCTGGGTGGGGCAAAACACTTACACTAAACTCATACACACACACAGGGAAAACTGAAAAAAAAGAAACCCACAGCAGGTAGGTAACTGAACACTACCTTTCAGGATAAACAGACTAAAAAAAAAGGATTTTGGGGGGGAACTATATTTTAATCTGCTCCAAAAAGAAAACCAGGCATCTTTCAGTTGCAAGCTTTCAGTTCTTTCAGTTGCAAGCTTTCCAACCCCCACTGTCCCAGAAAAGACAAATGACGCTGCCTTACCTTAAGCAGGGAAGGAGGTGGTGAGCTTGAGCTTGCCTCCAAAGAGATTCAGTAGTCAGCAGCACCTGTGTGAGCTGAGGAGGAAAGAGAGCTAGAGCTTGTTGGAGGTGTCCCTAGAGTGGAGAAGAAACAGAGCAGTAATTTCTTCTCCTCGGTTCAGAAAAAAAAAAAAGTTGGGCAGATGCCTCCAGCACACTGCTGGCTCTCTCCCCAACAAACTGCAGGAAGCTGCCTGGCTCCTGGAATCTCCCAGCAGTCTTTGCAAAGCCAGCTCTTGCAGCTGCCTGTGTGTTGTATACAGATGTTATCAGCGCATAGTGATGTAGGGGATTATCTGAAACAGCATTCTCTTTGAGCCCCAGCTCCCAGCGAAGGAAGAAAACAGCACTGCCAGTCCATATGTGGCACCCTCTGCAGTGCTCTTAAACTCCCCTAGCACTCAGAAAAAGGTCATGGTTACCCAGCAATTGAGCTTCAAGTAAGCTCAAGAAGGTTGGGACAGCCATTTATGGTGACCCTGTCACACAAACATTACACATCCCTCTCTCCTGCATTCTTTGCTGTTCCTGTGCCGGCCAGCGCAGAAATGATGTCAGAGTCACAAGGCCTCTGATTTGCTGACCTGCTAAAAGTTGATTAGGCCAGCAACTTGGTGGCCCACTCCTTTTTGCTGCCAATGCTTGCTGGCAAAAAAAAAAAAAAAGGCTTTGAATTATTGAAGAAGTACTTAATCACTGGTCTGGATGCTCACATTTGTACACATATTTGAGCTAAGCCTATTATATTTGACATAGCTTGCTAAGCATTTGACGTTGAATGGACTCACATATTTTTTGCATATTATTTATGGACTAAGATCATAATCAGAACATGACTTTAAGGGATGAAAAGTGGTCCTGAATGTTTTTGCTGTCTCATATGATTGTCCATATACATACCTTTTGTTCTGATATTGCCCTGGTGTTTTTTCCTTTATGCACAATATGTGAATTAACAGACTTTTTGCATTTGTTTGTTCATTTAAAAAAAAAACAAAAAAAAAAAAAAAAAACCCCACCATTCTTATATTCACAAATACAATGGTATCTCCTTGGATATTTTAGTACATTCCATTAGCTTTCCTATAGTTGGACTTGTAATGGTAGTGACTCTTGGCTGCCATCTAGAGGCTTCTTTATATACAGTAAGAAATAATTCGATTGCAATGTTAATCTATATGGATATCATAAAAGTCCAAAAAAAATGTTTTTGAAGGGAAAGGGAACTTTGGGGAGGAGAGAACATCTATGGCTAACTTTTGAGAGCTATTCTCTTACACAATTCTGGGTTCTGTATTAGGAGTCACCACACAGGTCCTTGGAGACCTTGTGGACAGTGTGTAGCAGTAGTCAAAAAAGCAAATAGAATGTTAGGACACGTCCCGATGCTCCAGTACTGAAATGTAAAGAGCCACTATGGCCCAAAAATCACACTCTTCCCAATGTAAAAAAAAAAAACCCCTGGGATCTGGGTAGATATCCACCCACCTCCTGCTGCCTCTAGAGGTGCCCATCTACCTTTCCCTGGCAAGCAATACAGTAGGCAGATGAGCCACTGTGTTAAAAAGGAGGCGCTAGTGGAAATTCTGCAACCTAGCACCTCCTTGGCATCGGGCACCCATAAGTGGCTGTGTGCGGGTTAGGAAAACGGACGCTCATAAATAGAGTGTCTGTTTTCCTAACTTGACCGCCGTAGAGCCTTTTTTAATTTTTTTTTTTCCGTTGCTGCTCTGATGTCGGAGGAACCACAGAAAATCATAGCTTTTCTAATCAACTTTTGAGGCTCCTCAAAGCTTAACACCAGCTTCTGGGCTGGCATTAATTTTTTTAGGGTCAAAATGTGCACGTTAGGTGTACGGTTATTTTTTACATCGGGGGTAATAGCTAATAACCTTATCAACATGGCATTTACATGTGATGAGCGTTATTAGCTATGCCCTGGTTTGGACGTGCGTTTTGGACATGTTGATTCCCTTATTGCATCAGGGGTTATGAACGCGCATCCAAAACGTGCATCCAACCACTCATTAACCTGTGTGCTAGCCTGAGCACATGGTATTGCATCAGCCTGACAATGTGGTGTTACTATGGCAAAATTTACAGACAGGGCAGGGCTTCTCAAACCTGTCCTGCTGGTCGATTTCTCAGGATATCTACAATGAATATACATGAGATAGATTTGCATGCACTGCCTTCATTGTAATAAATGAGAAGTCTTAATGAGTAGATGTGAATCGGTTATTTACACTTTCAGATAATAGAAGGACTAGGGGGCAGTCCATGAAGTTAGCAAGTAGCACATTTAAGACTAATCGGAGATAATTCTTTTTCACTCAATGCACAATTAAGCTCTGGAATTTGTTGCCAGAGGATGTGGTTAGTGCAGTTAGTGTAGCTGTGTTTAAAAAAGGTTTGGATAAGTCCATTAACTGCTATTAATCAAGTTTACTTAGGGAATAGCAACTGCTATTAATTGCATCAGTAGCATGGGATCTTCTTGGTGTTCGGGTAATTGCAAGGTTCTTGTGACCTGGTTTGGCCTCTGTTGGAAACAGGATGCCGGGTTTGATGGACCTTTGGTCTGACCCAGCATGGCAAGTTCTTATGTTCTTAAATCTATCTCAAGCATATTCATAGTATCCTGAAATCTGAACTACAACTCCTGCATGCAATGGTGCAAAATCAGGACTAGATCGGCTTTTCTGCATTGACCTGGGTTACGTTGTGACTCTACATATAGACGACAAAAATTCCAGGTCATTCTGAATTTATGATTGTTAATTTGATTTGGACTGGGGAGCTTCTTCTCAAAGGAGCTTTGGGCTTCAGCTGGACTGGAAATGGGTGATAGAGCCATGGCCTGTACCTTCTTTCGCAGCTGTACAGAGTCCCTGCCCCCCCCCCCCCCCCCCCCCCCCCAATTACCTCTTTGCCCTTCTATCTAGTGCAGTGATAGCACTGACGGGCCTCTGACTGAGAGGTAGAGCATGCCTCCTGCTGGAATCCTACACTAGCATGTTCCTGAGCCATCCAGCAGGTGCCCACTCTTGAGTGATGGCTTGGACTCCTTCCCCAGCAGAGGTCTTATCAATGCTGCAGTCATTGAGGAGAAGCAGTTGGGAGCTGGGCACTCAATCTGGATCCCCTGCACAGTAGCTCACAACACCGCTGCTAAATCATTGCTCTAGCCCCAGAGCTTTTCTTTTTGCTGTTTTCATGTCTCTTAGCATGCTGGGGCTTGTAGCCATGTATCATATATGGGAGTTTTAAGACTGGAACTGAACGGAAGTATCCCTAGTGTCTTGGAGTTAATTTGCAGTTCTCCATGGCATTGGATGTTGCATTTATCAGCCCAGACAACACAGAATGGATTCTCATCATGTTTCAAACAATAAAGCCATGATTACAATTTCCAATTTAATCATAATCTGAGACAATTTTGAGCAAATTCATGACTGCCATTCATTTGGATGAAACCCTGTGATTTTTTTCAAACTTTATTTTTATTACATTTTACAGATCATTAAAGAATATCTGAAAATAATTACCAAGCCAGACATGGAATCCAATTATAAAAGTAAAGCGCTTACAGATAAAAATGTTCCAGTTTTTGTGAAAGGTAGAGGCTAGAGGTGCAAGCACAAAAAGCTATACAATGAAATCTCATAAATGTAGCAATGAAACAGTTTTCTTTTCCCTTGCCTCACGAATCTTATCATAAAGATACATGTATATTACAGATAAATCTTAAGACATTGAATGCAATAACTTTATTTTCCAATCAAAGAAACACATTTAAAAATCATGATTCCCAAGCAATTTTATTTAAAAATTGCTTTGCTTGGTTATAATCATAAAATATATCCAGCTTACAGTTAAGATCAATTCTAAGTTCTACGCAACGCATGACTGAATTGTTGCATCCTCTTGCCTCGTCACAGATCAATGGCAGGTGCACTGCAGAATTCACAGATTTGTAGAACTCTGAAAGGGCCATGACCTGAATGCTTCTCCTATGCCCCTCCTCCCCCACCCCCAATCACCACCATTACCACACACACACACACATGCACGCAAACTAGACTGATATCAGCTGAATTTAAACTAGACGTGACATAGATGTGAAAGACTCTGATAACATTCTGAGGATTCCCTTCAGCCATTCATTCCCCACAATCGTTGTATTCTGCTAATTCAAACTTTAAAGATACAAATCTTTTCTAGCAAGCTCAAGTAGCTCTAGGCAAATCATTAAATACATGGACCCTCTATGGCAAACAATTTTTTTTTTTTATCAGGGTTTATTATTAGTTCCTTATCTGATTTTGTAAGTCAAAAAAAGGTTCTAAGTAAAGTAGGATCCATTTTCTTTCCAGAGTTCTCTCCTGCTGTAATTCGCTTGGACAGAAAATGCATCTCCTGCAAAAGAGGCTTTACAAAAGCAGCTTTAAATTTTGACTTTGCTGTCTGATGCATCTTGTCTTTTCAAGGAATGATCAACTTGAGTGTCCAAAATCTTTGCTAACAAAGCAGTAAACCCCTTTTCAATAAAAGCAGATAAACTGCCTTTAGCACCATCAGAGATTCCAATGTGTCTTATCTTTTTGTCACACATTCCATTCTAAAGAGTCTCATTCTATCTGGACAAAAGGGTGTTCTCCATTACTAAAGCAACAGAGAAAGCTTGAGCTACTTCTAATGGCTAATGTGCTTCTCACCTAGCACTCACCCTTCCTCACCTTCCTCACATCCCCTTCCAAATCTGTTTCCTCATTGACATTTACATTTCCTAAGGAAACTCCTTTGAACTTGTACCCTGCATGCCCTTTCTTTTAATATTCCAGCACAAGATAAATGAACGTCAGATCTACTTCAATTTTAGATGGATTTTTAAAAATATTTCTAAACGATAATTGAATTTGGAATGTACTGAATTATGAATGCATATGAAAGATGCGTGATTGGACAATAGTCAGGGTTGAAGCCGTGATGATGACTGACGCTGCTGCTCACAATTTCAACTAATTTTTGTGTTTGTTCCCTGGTGTCCAGTATATGTGCATGGATTTTTCTGTTTTAACGACTCTGTAACATTAACACCATCAGTTTCTGTTAACGTCAAATCTTTCTTAAGAGTTTCAATACAGACTAAATTCTATTACAGCTTTTTCTCCTCATCTGTTTGTAGAATCCCTATGTTTTAATGGTGGTTGTGGACATTTTTTCGATTTGTGATTTTCAAGAGCAAGAGTTTCAATACAGACTAAATTATTACAGCTTTTTCTCCCCATCAGTTTGTAGAATCCCTATGTTTTAATAGTGGTTGTGGACATTTTTTCGATTTGTGATTTTCAAGAGCAAGAGATCCAACCTTTTGTAAATTTCAGCTAATCCATGGTGCAACATGTTTCCCCATAAATGATACAGATATTGCAACAATCAGTTTGCTGCTTATGATGTACAGTAATTTGATTTAGAAAATCAATTATTCTTTCAGCCCTAGTGGCAAGAGGTCTGAAGACCACTGATGTCATGGAGTATACAACAGGAAAGGGGTGAGCTAGAACAGACGAGGAGCTCATGAAATTAACTTGTTGTATGTTCTGCTTCTTAACAGTTCTTTTGGGCTGGGGTTTATCAAGAAAAATGAAGAACCTAGAGTACAGAAGAAAAAATACCTCACAGCAACAGCCTCTTTAAAACAAAACAAAACACAAATCTATTCACTCAACATCTGTAGAAAAGAATACAAAATAATAGAACTCCGGTGAGAGCAAAGGGCAACAGTAATAAAAAGGAAGAAACAGGGCAGGAAAGTCAGGCAGGAAAGGGGTGAGAGATGGATAAACTCCTGTGGACAAAGTCATCCTTCTGGGTATCTTATTGCAAAATGCAAAGCTGGTGTTCTTGATTCTGGGAGGCAGAAATATCTAAGATAAAAAAACAAAAAAAACCCCACAACTGTTAAATCAGAACTACACATACATATATTAAATAAGTAAATAAATAAATGTATTTATTTAAAAAAATAGGGTAGACAAAGAACATTTTCTGATTGGCTACAGGCACATCCTAGACATGCGTATAACTTTTGATGAGCAAACAATCTGTATTTAGTTTTGACCTGTCAACCTCCTTCATGTAAGCAGAGATACCAAATCTCATAACATACCCTAAATGTCTCATCAGGAAGCTACCAGGATAATAACATAGAAAATAATGGCAGATAAAGACCAAAATGGCTCATCCAGTCTGCCTAGTTGAGACCCATCCGCCCTTGGCAGATGTGCGCACAAATTCCATTTCCACAAAAAGTCCCTGTGGTAACTTGAGCGGCAGCAGCTTGGAAACAGCCAGAGGAAAATGGTGGCATATGCTGGCTGATCCTTAAGTGCAGTTTATTTGCAGTTGAAACAAAGTGCAATACAAAGCAAAACAAGCAAATTAGACTGCTCACCTTGAAGTTCAGGTATTTCAAATACTGGGTATCATACCTAGCAGGTCTTGGCATATTCCTGGTTCCTGCCTGTTCTCCAGAGCTTCTCTAACCCCAGCAACTTGTGTTAGGTTGAATGGATCCTCCCTGGGCCCAGAATCCCTTGCAGGGCTGATCCTTAAGGAAGATCCCTCTAGATCTCTTTGGCCAGTCCCTTAAGGTAGTTTGAGGGAGTTTCCAGTATTCTCTCTCCCATATCTTCCCCCTCAGCTCAGCCTTGCTAGGATGAGTATCTGCCTATACAAGAGACACCTCACGACATGAAATCCATATTGGCATTCTACCTTCCTGCCATATGTTGGCTCTTGTAATTGATGGGCTGAAGGGCCAGGAACTATTTTATCACCCTCGCATTGGACTTCTTGTTCCTATTCTCTAACCTTACCTTGTCACAGGGAGCGACCGTCGCTCCCTGTGACAAGGTAAGGGCAAAGGCGATCGACTGCCATTATGGTGCCGATCGCCTTTGCCCTTACCTTGTCACAGGGAGCGACAGTCGCTCCCTGTGACAAGTTAAGGGCAAAGGCGATCGGCGCCATTTTGAAACCTCCAGCACCGGCACAGGCATGATTGAAGGGATGGCTCCTGGACCCCCCGCTAGACCACCAGGTACATCTAAAAGGTTTTTTGGGGGGTCGGGAGGGTGGGAGAAGCAAAGGGGTAATTTGAAAAGGGTCGGGGTGGATTTTTTTTTTCGGGCCATCGGTGCCTTTTTATCAGTGGTAGCCAAAATGGCGCCGATGGCCCGAGAGCGGGAGATCGCGCTGGGGACCCCCCCCCCCCCCCCCCCACTGGACCACCAGGTAATTTAACATTTTGGGGGGGTTCGGGAGGTGGGGGAGTGTAAGGAATTTGTTTTAAAAGGTCGGGGTGGGTTTAGAGGTTGTGTTGGTGTGCCGGTTTTCCCACCCTCCCCCAAATAATTCCCGTGCCCTATTTAACGATACAATATAAATGCTCCTGACGATAAATCGTGGGCATTTGTATTGTATCGTGTACTCTAACGGTTTATAACGATTTTAAAATTATCGGACGATAATTTTAATCGTTCAAAAACGATTCACATCCCTAATGTTCAGTACTACCTTTCTCATGGCTTCAACTTCCAGCTAATGTATGCCACTGAATATTTTTGACCATCCCTCTCTTGGATTAAGATGGCTCCCAAGCCAACTTCTGAAATATCAGTCTGCACCGTGAAGGGTTTGATGAAGCTGGCTTATCAGGACTAGTTCAGAGCATATTGCCTCTTTCACAGCCCTGAAGGCCTTCTCTGCTTCATCTAACCACCGGACCTTCTCTGGTGCTTTCTATACCAACAGCCTTGTAAGAGGCTCTGCCTTTTCTGAGTAATTGGGGAAATTGGGGATAAACCTTGTGTAGAATCCCATTAGGCCTAGGAACATTCTCACTTTCACTTTTGTTTGCGGGACTGGCAACCGGGTGATCACCTTGATCTTCCTGGTCTGTGGATGGACCTTGCCCTTCCCCAGGGTGTAGCCAAGATACTAGACTTCTTGCCCTCCCAGCAAGCTCTTCTTGGGGGTTAGCTGTTAGCCCTGCTTTCTTCAGAATGGTTAACAAGGCCAGAAGATGGCTTATATGTGTCTTCCAATCTGGCTTGTATACCACAAAAGTCTTCCAAGTAGGCGGCTGCGAACCCTTGATGTGGGTAGAGCAGGTAGTCGATCAATCGTTGAAATGTTGCGAGGGTATCGTGAAGTCCAAAAGGGAGAATGGTGAACTGGAAAAGTCCACCTGGCATTGAGAATGCAGTCTTCTCTTTTGCCATTAGCATGAGAGACACCTGCCAATAAACTTGGTAAGGACCAAGGTAGAAATGAACTGGGCTGATCCCAGATGCTCAAATCAATTCATCTACTCATGGTATCAGATACTTGTCAAGTTTTGAGACTTCATTGATTTTTTTAACGTCAATGTAGAACCTTATGCTTCCATCTGGTTTTGGCACAATACAATAAGTGACAAACAATCACTGTTACATTCTTCTATAACCCCGAGCTGGAGCATCACCTTCACTTTGGTCTCAAAGCATGGCACCTGGCTTCGGGAATTTGATAGAGTCATTGCCATACCACAACTTCAGGAGGCATAATGATGTCATGTTGCACCAGGTGGGTACAACCGGACAGATTCAAGAAGATCTCCTTGTTTTTCTCTACCAGTTGCTTTATGTCAGCTGTCTGTGCAGTGGACAGCTTCTCTTCGAAAGAAACCTGGTTTGTTCCACTTCAGGTCCGACCTCGGGGCCAAACTCTCCTTTCTTTACCACTCCATACTCCTGTGTACCCCACTTCTTCAGGAGGTTTACGTGGTAGATTTGAGGGTTTTTTTCATTTATCTGGTTAAGCTATTTTGGAATCCATGGGCCCTGTTTTCTCAAAAACTTCATAGGGCCCTTGCCAATGGGCTAACAACTTGCTTTCCGAGGATGTGAGGAGGACAAGGATGTGATCCCCCCAGCTGGAATATTCTATGGACTGTGGAGCAATTGAAAGCTCAGCTTGGGAGCTTTGATCCTTTTCTAGACATAGATGGGCCACCTCCCCAGACCTTTTTACCTCCACTCAGAAGTCATAGACCATGAGTTTCTGCCTGGAATTTGCTTTGTCTTTCCACATCTCCAGAGCTATGTCCAAGATTCTGCTTGGTCTCTTCCCATATAATAACTCAAAAGGGAAAAACCCTTGGTACTTCGTGGCTTGTGAATAGCACATAGGGTAGTAATGCATCTGTTAGGAGTTAGCAATCTGTTAGGGAGTTAGGAAACAGATAGGGATATTTGTGGGTGGATCCTTGGCCCGGTGGCAGATGACCACGCCCCCGGGGGGGGGAAGATCCCGAGAGGGACCACCAGTCAGGCTCAGAGTTTGGAGACAGACACACACTAGATCTTATATTAAACCATATAAGGAACCACCAGAGGTGGCAGTAGTGAGCTGGAGTGCCCGGCCGGGCCGTAGTCCCTCAGGTACTGGAACAGCAATCCCTGGATGGCTGAGCTGTTGAGAAACTGAATATAGTGAGTAGGCAGGGTATGCAGAGTTCAGGTAAGGAACCTTGATAGAACACTCACACAATGGTCTCATAGAAGCCCAGGAGCTGAAATGAATAGGCCCTCGAGGAGCAAGTACCTGGTTCCATGGAAAGCTCTGAGAGAGCGATAGTAACTCACTGATGTAGTTGGCAGTATTGACTTCCAGGCAGAAGAGAATACAGAGCAAGTGTGGGAACAAGGGCCCTTGAGGAGCGAGTACCGGTTCCAGACTGTCACCTGAAAAACAAAGGAGAGAGTGAGCCCCTGAGGAGCGGGTACCCCTAGTAAGTCCGAGGAGGCAGAGTAGCTTGGAATCCGAAGCAAGTCCATTCCATTCCTTGCTAACTCAATGTGTTAGCAAATTCTAAGACCTTATATATCCGTTGTGGGTGACGTCATTTCAGGTGGATGCCCCTGAGGTTCGCGCCATCACCGGTACTTACGTCGGGGCCGCGCTGTGTGCGCGCCCCTAGGCCTCCAGGAAACATGGCAGGTTGCAGCATCTAGCCGGTCCGGGGTCGCCGGGGAACTTCGGCAGAAGGACACCGCGGCAGCCAATCTTCCTGCGGTCGAAGATGGAGTCGCCGAAGAGGTAAGGAGGGCGGAGAGAGGGCATCGGGAACAGATGGACACAACAGTACCCCCCTTCAAACGGCGATTTCCTCTTTGGGTACCAGGCTTAGGTTTTGAAGGATGCACGAGGTGGAACTGACGAAGCATCTTTTTGTCCAGGATACTGGTCTGAGGCTCCCAAGAGTTTTCTTCTGGGCCGACACCTTCTCATTTTAGAAGGTATTCAACAGTCTCGCCTCTTTTTACGAACGTCCAGGACTTCTTCAACTTTGTATTCTAAATCGTCTTCTGCATTGATGACAGGTAGATCTTGAGTCTTGGAAGAAAATTTGCTGAGTATGTTGTAGATGTCAGCAGCGATGGATGCTGCTGGGGACGTCACTGAGATCTTCTGTGGAAGTGGCGAAGTTGGGGAACGTCCAAAGCCCACTTCAAGTTGTAACACAGTAGTGGATCTTCTAATTTGATGAGGGGACTCCTCAGGTCTTCCACTAGACATCTGAGAATGAAGTTGCCTCCTGCCCCTGAGTCCACCAGGGCAGGAGTCTGAACCGTGATCGGTCCGTAGGTCAAAGAGACTGGGAGAGAGAGCGTACGAGAGGGTGCAGTAAGGCCTAAGGATAGTCCTCCAGTAGGACTTTGGCCCGTCCGTCCTTTCGGACGAATGGAGCATGTAGAGACATTATGGCCGGGCTGACCACAGTACATGCAAAGGCCGCGCTTCTTCTGAAATCTTCTCTCCTTGGAGGTCAAGCGTCCATGACCAAGTTGCATTGGTTCATCTTTATCAGCAGCAGGGGTTACTGGAATCATCCGAGGAGCACAGACAGCACTAGCCAATTTTAAGCTGGGTGACACCTTAGGCCGGAATTCCTTCACCTTGTCCCGGAGTTGGTGATCAATCCGAGTGGCCAAGGCTATTAATTCGTCCAGCGAGTCAGGTATTTGGCGAGCGGCCAGCTCGTCCCTCAAACGGTTATACAGGCCTCTGCAAAAGTGAGTCTTGAGACATTTGGGGTCGCAGTGGAGTTCTGCAGCAAGAGTTTTGAACTCTATGGCAAATTCAGCCAATGATCCGTTGCCTTGCTTCAAATTCACTAAAGCAGAACTGGCTACAGATGTTCGAGCAGGGTCATCGAAAACGGATTTAAACAAGTCCATAAATCCTTCTATGTCCTGCAAAATGGAGTCCTTGCGTTCCCACAAGGTGGATTCCCAAGACAAGGCTCTACCATCCAGGTATGAAAGGATGTAGGTAGTCTTGGAGAGAGATGTAGGAAATAGAGATGGCTGTAAGGCAAAATGCATGCAGCACTGGTTCAAAAAGCCCCAGGTCTTCTAGATTTCTCTGGAAAAGCGGATTGGAGCTTCCAGCAGTACAGCAGTCTTTAAAGTTACCTCCTGTAACTGACCTTCTTGGTTGGAGGCTGGGCCTTGAACCTTCTGTGTGTAGCTGATGAAACGCTGAAGTAAGTTTCTCCAAGGCTTCTTGCTGCTCCGTAATGCGCTGGGCCAGGCTCGGTATGGCCTGCAAGGCATGGAGTTGTGCCAGATCCATGGAGTTAGCAGTCTGTTAGGAGTTAGCATTCTGTTAGGGAGTTAGCAAACAGATAGGGACATTTGTGGGTGGATCCTTGGGCCAGTGGCAGATGACCACGCCCCCAGGGGGGAAGTTCCCAAGAGGGACCACCGATCAGGCTCAGAGTTTGTAAACAGACACACACTAGATCTTTTATTAAACCATATAAGGAACCACCAGAGGTGGCAGTAGTGAGCTGGAGTGCCCGGCAGGACCGTAGTCCCTCAGGTACTGGAACAGCGATCCCTGGATGGCTGAGCTGTTGAGAAACTGAATATAGTGAGTAAGCATGGTATGCAGAGTTCAGGTAAGGAACCTTGATAGAACACTCACACAATGGTCTCATAGAAGCCCAGGAACTGGAATGAATAGGCCCTCGAGGAGCGAGTACCTGGTTCCAGGGAAAGCTCTGAGAGAGCGATGGTAACTCACTGATGTAGTTGGCAGTGATGGTTTCCAGGCAGAAGAGAATACAGAGCAAGTCTGGGAACAAGGGTCCTCGAGGAGCGAGTACCGGTTCCAGACTGTAACCTGAAAAACAAAGGAGAGAGCGAGGCCCCCGAAGAGCGGGTACCCCTGGTAAGTCCGAGGAGGCAGAGTAGCTTGGAATCCGAAGTGAGTCCGTTCCATTCCATT